>NW_027219476.1:0-5782 GCF_027580195.1 Bos mutus
AGTTAGTGTTCAGTAATGAATGTTTCAGAATCTTATTTGGAAATGACCTAGCTATTCAATAAGCTTCTGTCTCTTAGTTTAGCCACCCGCCCCCACCTAGAAATTCAAGTTACCCCAATCTGGAGAGACTACTTTAGACAGGCATTCCTAAAATATAATTATTCTTAATAGTTTATCTAAAAGTTCATATCTCACTTACATTTTTTACGAGTTTTTTTTCTTCTAGAAGTACTTTCCTTGTTGGCAAACTTGTAACAGATATAACAATATAACAATATTTAACTTATAATAAACCTAGGTACAATTAAAATATTATGCTTAATGTTAATGACTGTTAGACATGTCTATATTAGATTAGCAAACAAACATTAATACTAGATATTTAATATTGAATATTTCCCAGTTCACGTGAATCTGATATTCATTTAGATTAATTGCACTTGTATTTAGAATTGTCTGATTTGTAAGTACTTATTTTTCTTTGAAGTGAAGTGAAGTGAAGTCACTCAGTTGTGTCCAATTCTTTTCGACCCCATTGACTGTAGTCTAACAGGCTCCTCTGTCCATGGGATTTTCCAGGCAAGAATACTGGAGTGGGTTACCATTTCCTTCTCCAGGAGATCTTCCTGACCCAGGGATTGAACCTGGGTCTCCTGCATTGTAGGCAGACACTGTACCATCTGAGCCACCAGGGAAATGTGACCCTCAAATCTATGGCCAGCTGGCTTTCAACCAGCATCCTGAAAGGACAGTCTTTCAACAAGTGGAGGTGGAACAACTAGAGAGACGTTAAGTGAAACAAACCACCAACTCCCTCCAGCCCTTCCTTTAAGAACTTTTATTCTTCAACTTCTCTTTAGGCCAATAAAATTAGAACTCATTTACCATTTTGGCAATATTATGAAAACAAACAAACAAAAGACACACATTGAGACATACATAAATCGAGACAGACAGACAGAAATCTCATAGTTTTCCACTTGACATTTAAAATGTCTCTTTGACCACCCCCCCACCCATTTTTTTGAAGTTCTAATTTGCCCAAGGCTGAGGTCTCAGGCAAAGTGGGCTGTGTATTTCATGTATTTCAGGGACATGAAAAGGGTTAACTTCAAGCTTTTCCCTAGGCAGTCTTTTTAACAAACTTGTTGTTTTTAATTGCATATGCAAAAATAACTTGTTTTGCAGTTTCCAAGAAAAAATTTTTTTCAGTTTAACCAGTTTTGCCCAGAGTCTAAAGAACATCATGGCCATCCTGTGCCAGAAAGTCACCTTTCCTTTCTGTAGTCATAGTTTTATACCTAAATTATAGGCTGAATAGTGCTCAAATTGACTCTGATGTCAGGGGCAGATCAGCTGACACAAATCGTGGATTGTCCCTCTATTGGGAAGGGAGGTCTTTGTCCCATCAGAAGGATCTGAAGGGTTAAGGGAATTTGCAGGAGTGGGGGAAGCTTGGTCCTTCCCCATCCTGAGAAACAGGAGTAGTTACAAGGGAATTCTTTAGGATGTTCAGGGTGGGGGAAGCTTGGTTCTCTCCCCACCTGAGAGATAAGCATAGTTAGAAGGGGATCTTCAGAATGTTAGGAGAGCTTTTGATCCTTCAGGCTTTTGAATATAGGAGAAAGACCTGGACCAAAGGGAACCTCAGAATCCTCCCCAAGAGATCATGTGGGCATGAAAGGTCGAGTAGGGGTCGTCTAGGAAACCTGATGGAGAGAGACAGGGGGGGATAGGAGACAGGGAGGCAACAGGGAGACATGCGGCATGGGTCTCTGAAATCCGGATTCCGACTGAGGGCCCCGAAGGACTGAACGTAAGGAGATTCTGAGTTCTCTCACTGCTTTGGGCAAAAGCTAGTGTGACTTTCAGAGGCCATTTTTGGGGTTCCCCACAGCACAGGAGTGTGACTGGGAGGAGCTACCTCATGTCCAAGGTCAGGGGCGGCAGCTGAGAGGAGCTACCTCACATCCGAGGTAAGGAGCAGCGGCTGTGCTTTGCTGGAGCTGCCGTGAAGAGATACCCCACGTCCAAGGTAAGAGAAACCCAAGTAAGACGGCAGGCACTGAGATAGGGCACCAGAGGGCAGACAGATGGAAACCACAATCACAGACAGCTATCCAATGTGATCACATGGACCACAGCTTGTCTAACTCAATGAAACTAAGCCATGCCCTGTGGGGTCACCCAAGACGGACGGGTCATGGTGGAGAGGTCTAACAGAATGTGGTCCACTGGAGAAGGGAATGGCAAACCACTCAGGATTCTTGCCTTGAGGACGCCATGAACAGTATGAAAAGGCAAAAAGATAGATGTTGGGGGCCAGAGTGAGGTACTCCGCCCATGACAAAGGTCATGAGGAAGGAGGCTCGACATACGCAAAGGAGGGATCGAGCCTCAGGAGTCCCCTGGAACTCCTCGAGCATCTACCCCCATAACCAGAGCCTGCCTACTTTACTACTTTGTGCTCTCACCTACATCTCTGACTTTACGGGGGGCTGTCCCCCACCACCTCTTTCGGAGAAGGAGTTAACCTAGAGCTCCAGTTAATAATAATTCCTGGGCGTGATAAGAGTGTTTTAACCTACAAACTCCTCTGAAGGTTCTCTACCTGCCTGACAGGCTTGTCCGGCCACATGTGATTGCTCACAGCCTCCCAACTGTGAGAGGCATGAGATGCTTTAAACCTTCTAAAAACAGGTTCCTTAGAAAAGTTAGAAAACTATTAGTATAAGTATAATGGGCTGATTAGAAATTGTATTGGTGAAGGGTTTTTCATTTGTTGAGCCAATGTTTGTTGCTAAGTCTCCACATCCCCTGCCCTTACACACATTAATGAATATATAGAAGAAATAAGTATTAACCTTTGATATTAATCACGTTAGACCTTAGGCTAAGTAAATTCTTTCCTTAACTAAAACCCACTACACCATCACCCTATAGGAATGTAACTTTATTTGGGTGGTGTCTGTTTTGAGAATAATCACCCCTGGAGAAATAAGTGTCCTGGTTGACTGACTGCTGTCACAAGGAGAGGGTCGTAAATTGTCAGCAGGCCCCCCTGGCCAGAAGATGATGTAACACCCCTAAGACCTCTGTATACATTTGTAGGACTGCTGACCCCGCGTGACTTTTGCATAACATCTCAGTGTATAAAAGTAGACCATGGAAAATAAAGAATTGGGATCAGTTTCTCGAAATACTGGTCTCCCCATGTCGCTCTCTCTCTCACTCTGGCTGAGTCTCCATCTGGAGCGCGGAACCCACCATGCTTACTAATTATGCCTGGGCTTGTAAGATCCGACCGGGGAGGCCTCAGTGTCTCCTCTCCTTCGGGAGAATGGAAGGACGCCTGTGGCCTACGTGAGTGGTGCAAACTTCTTGTCTTGAAGTTTTATTGGTCTCCCGCATAAACCAAGCTACTCAGCCTCTTTTCTCCACTGAATTTTCCTACTGAGCTATCCTCATCCTATTACTCTGTGTATCTTTGATAAAATATTTAAATAAATAGGTCGCCGACGCCGTCCCCACTTCGAATACCCTGGATCAGCTGGGGCAGGACCCTGGCAGATAGGACACTGAAAGATGAACTCCCCAGGTGCCCAATATGCTACTGGAGATGAGTGGAGAAATAACTCCGGAAAGAATGAAGGGATGGAGCCAAAGCAAAAACAACACCCAGCTGTGGATGGGAATGGTCTTAGAAGCAAGGTTTGATGCTGTAAAGAGCAATATTGCATAGGAACCTGGAATGTTAGGTCCATGAATCAAGGTACATTGGAAGTGGTCAAACAGGAGATGGCAAGAGCGAACATCAAGTTGGACTATAGAGAAAGCTGAGCACCGAAGAATTGATGCTTTTGAACTGTGGTATTGGAGAAGACTCTTGAGAGTCCCTTGGACTGCAAGGAGATCCAACCAGTCCATTCTAAAGGAGATCAGTCCTGGGTGTTCATTGGAAGGACTGATGTTGAAGCTGAAATTCCAATACTTTGGCCACCTGATGTGAAAAGCCCCTGATGCTGGGAGAGATTGAGGGCAGGAAGAGAAGGGGACAACAGAGGATGAGGTGGTTGGATGACATCACCAACTCAATGGACATGAGTTTGAGTAAGCTCCGGGAGTTGGTGATGGGCAAGGAGGCCTGGCATGCTGTAGTCCATGGGGTCACAAAGTCGGACACGACTGAGCGACTGAACTGAACTGAGTTTATATTTGGGCCAGGCCTTTTGCAGGGCTAAAATTTCCAGTTTCTGAGAATGTAGCCAATGGGTGAGTCTGAGAGAGGCTCCCAGGACGTACCAGAGCTCACTCTTAGCCTATCTGCCATAGAATGGGCTACTGAGAGTCACCGGCTGACAGAAAGGCGTCCCTTTTGTCCCATTGATCTCCTCATGTGACTAATGCATGCAAATGGCCGAGGGACCCAACAGTCTCGCCTGACAGTGAGAGGTGATCCGTAAGAACTGTGCAGCTAGGGCACCGAATGACCTGGGCAGAGATAGATTCCACACTTTTCACAAGTGCATGGGGAACATTCTCCAAATTGACCATATGTTAGGCCAGAAAATAAGTCTACTATCAGTTCAGTTCAGTTCAGTTGCTCAGTCGTGTCCAACTCTTTGTGACCCCATGAATTGCAGCATGCCAGGCCTCCCTGTCCATCACCAACTCCCAGAGTTCACTCAGACTCACGTCCATCGAGTTGGTGATACCATCCAGCCATCTCATCCTCTGTCGTCACCTTCTCCTGCCCCCAATCCCTCCAATAGACTCAAATCATACAAAGGAACTTTTTCCTGTCACAATGCAATGAAATAAAAATTAATAGTAGAAGGAAAAGTGGGAAAATCCACTTTTACGTGAAGATTAAACACACTCTTAAATAACCAGCAGGCTAAAAAATAATAATAAAAAGGAACTTAGAAAATACCTGAAGACAAATCAAAATATAAATGGAACATGCCAACATGTATGGGATTCTGCAAAAACATCACCAACAATGAAATGTAAAGCTGTGAATGCAAACATTAAAAAGAAAGCTCAAATAAGCGACCTGTCTTTACACCTAGGCAGAAAAGGAGAGCAAACCAAACTCAAAGCTAGAAAAAGGAATGAAAATAGTAAATATTGGCTCTCAGATAAATATACAGAAGAGGAAAACCAAAGAAATCAATTTTAAACAAAAGTTACTTCAAACAGGTCAACAGAAGTAACAAATCTTTAGCTATACCGACTAAGAAAAAAGACAACTAAAATCAGTAACAAATAGGAAACATAACTACTGATATCAGAAAGTAGCACAGCAAGGGAGAACTCTGAGCAGCTGAGCGCTGTAAGATTGGATAACCTGATGAAATTCTGTTATTTAAGCCTCAGTCTGTGGTATTCTATTCTGGCAACCCTAGCAAACTAGCACAGCTTTATCCTCTTTCTTGCAAATAAAAGTTATGAAAACAGTGCCCAAGCCCACAAAGTATATAAAGTATCCTAAAGGAGGAAAAGAGAAAAGGATGAACTACCTAGGATGTTGAGAAAAATCTTTTTCTTGGTTTCTTACAAAGTTAAAATAAAACGTCAAAACCAACTGAAAAGACTCATGAATAGACATTTAGAAGCCAAACAACAACCGTGGTAGGACAACCAGAAAAGTCATTCAGTTAGTAAAACAGTAAAATAATATAGTAAAATAAAAACAATAAAATGCATTTTATTTGGAGTTTTTAAAAATTCAATTTATTGAAAATTCCAAAGAGGTTATAATACAGGTACATGATTCAAG
>NW_027219477.1:0-4357 GCF_027580195.1 Bos mutus
CTGATCATACACTGATCCGTGACTGTGCATGCACTGATCACTGGCTGATCATGCACTGATCATGGCTGATCATGCACTGATACGCTGACTGATCATCACTGTCTTGGCTATCATGCACTGATCGCGAGCTGATCATCACTGATCCTGCCTGATCATGCACTGATCACGGCGATCATGCACTGATCAGTGATGATCATGCGACTAACCTGGTATCATGACGACTGATCTGCGACGTATGCACTTTCCGTCTGATCGCACTGATCACTACTGATATGCACACCGTGCCTGATCGCACTGATCAGTGCTATCATGCACGATCGGGCTGATCATGCACTGATCCGTGATCATGCACTGATCCGTGCTGATCATCACTGTTCACTTGGCTGATCATGCACTGATCCGTGTATGCACTGATGCGCGATCATCGGCTGATGTATGCACTGATCAGGTGATCATGCACTGATCACGTGGCTGATCATGCACTGATAACCGTATACACTTGATCACTGGCTGATCGCGCTGATCACGTGCTCATCATGCACTGATCGCGTGTGATCATGCATTGATCATAATGCTGATCATACCCCAATCCCGCGTCCGCCTGCACTGATCGCGTGGCTGATCATACACTGATCGCGTGACTGTCATGCACTGATCACACTGATAGCTGATTGTGCATGCGCTGATCATGGCTGATCTTTGCACTCATCAGGTCCCTGATGGCTGAGAAATGCACTGATCGCATGTGACTGTGCATGCACTGATCACATGCCTGATCATGCACTGATCACGTGACTATCATGCACTGATCCCGTAGCTGATCATTACTGATCATCGTGACTGTACATGTGCGATGCGTGGCTGATCATACACTGATCGTGACTGATCGTGCACACTGATCACGTACACTGATCATGCATGATCATGACTGATCATACACTGATTACATGACTGACTGCACACTCTTGCGTGGCTGATCATGCACTGATCGCGTGACTGATCATACAGCAAATCAATGCAATCCTCCACTGATCGTGCCTGATCATACACTGATCCGTGCCTGATTATACACTGATCATGACTGATCATGCACTGATCACGTGGCTGATCATAGACTGATCACATGACTGATCATACACTGATCACGTGGCTGATCGTGGTTGATCACGTGGCTGATCATGCACTGATTACTAAAGCTGATCATACACTGATCACGTGACTGTGCATGCACTGATCTGGCTGATCATGCACTGATCACGTGGCTGATCATGCACTGATCACGGGCTGATCATGCACTGATCACGTGACTGCACATGCACTGATCACGTGACTTCAACACTGATCACGTGCCTGATCATACACTGATCACGTGACTGATCATGCACTGATCACGTGACTGTGCGCACTGATCGTGGGCTGATGCACTCTTTCGTGCCTGATCATGCACCTGATCACGTGACTGATCATGCACTGATCACGTAGCTGATCATGCACTGATCACCGTGGCTGATCATGCACTGATCACGTGGCTGATCATGCACTGATCACGTGACTGATCATGCACTGATCACGTGGCTGATCATGCACTGATCACCCGTGGCTGATCATGCTCGATCGTGACTGATCATGCACTGATCACGTGGCTGATCATGCACTGATCCGTGGCTGATCATGCACTGAATCACGTAGCTGATCATGCACTGATCACCGTGACTGATCATGCACTGATCACGTGGCTGATCATGCACTGATCGGCTGATCGCCCACGTGGCTGATCATGCACTGATCACGTGGCTGATCATGCACTGATCACGTGGCTGATCATTCACTGATCACGTGGCTGATCATGCACTGATCACGTGCCTGATCATGCACTGATCACGTGGCTGATCTTTGCACTGATCATGTGCCTGATCATGCACTGATCACGTGGCTGATCATACACTGATCACGTGACTGATCATACACTGATCAGTGGCTGATCATGCACTGATCACGTGGCTGATCATGCACTGATCACGTGGCTGATCATACACTGAATCACGTGCCTGATCATGCACTGATCACGTGGCTGATCATGCACTGATCACGTGGCTGATCATGCACTGATCACGTGACTGATCATGCACTGATCACGTGGCTGATCATGCACTGATCGTGGCTGATCATGCACTGATCACGTGGCTGATCATGCACTGATCACGTGGCTGATCATGCACTGATCACGTGGCTGATCATGCACTGATCACGTGACTGATCATGCACTGATCACGTGGCTGATCATGCACTGATCACGTGGCTGATCATGCACTGATCACGAAGCTGATCATACACTGATCACGTGACTGTGCATGCACTGATCACGTGGCTGATCATGCACTGATCACGTGGCTGATCATACACTGATCACGTGACTGTGCATGCACTGATCATTGGCTGATCTTGATCACGTGACTGGCTGATCATGCACTGATCACGTGGCTGATCATACACTGATCACGTGACTGATCATGCACTGATCACCTGCCTGATCATGCACTGATCACGTGGCTGACCATGCACTGATCATGAAGCTGATCATACACTGATCACGTGACTCTGCATGCACTGATCACGTGGCTGAACATGCAATGGACTCTAAGCCACGTGACCCAGCAGGCTGTACACCCTTGGTGAGCAGACCAGGTGGGCAGCTCAGCGGACACCAATGGTGCGCTCAGCGACACCAAGTGGTGCAGCTCAGCAGACACCAATCATGCAGCTCAGCAGCAGCAATACTCATGGAGCTGATCAGGCGGAATCACACACGCTCAGCAGCAAAATCAGAGGCTGAGCAGGTACAGATCTTGCAGCTCAGCTGGCAGTTTCAAGGACTGAGCAGACTGCGTGAAGTGGCTAAGCAGACTCTAAACGGAGACTCAGGGCTGCGCACCCATGACTGAGCGAGACACGAATGTTGCGCCCAGCGAACAATACTCCTGGGTTGGGCAGGCGCCGAATCACGCAGCTCAGCAGGCATAATCATGGAGCTGATCCGCGGGAATCACTCGCTCAGCGGCAATAATATGGGCTGAGCAAGCAGGAATCCGCGGCTCAGCAGCACCCAATAATCGAGCTGATCAGGCGGAATCACGGGCTCAGCGGCAATATCTGGAGCTGAGCAAACCGAATCACGCAGCTCGGCAGGCAATAATATGGAGCTGGCAAGCGGAATCCGCGCTCAGCGGCAATAATGGCTGAGGCAGGCAGGAATCAGCCGGGGTGGGGAGCAATAATATGGGCTGAGCAGGGACGAATCACGCAGCTCAGCACTAATCATGGGCTGAGTCAGCAGGAATCACGCCGCTCAGCAGGCAAAAAAATGGGCTGAGCAGCGGGGAAACACGACTCAGCAGGCAATAATCATGGGAGCTGAGCAAGCGGGTCCGCCGCGCTCAGCAGGCAAATCAGGGCTGGCAAGGGAGGAATCCGCGGCTGGGGGCAATAATATGGGCTGAGCAGGGGGAATCCGCAGCTCGGCGGGCAATAATAGGAGCTGAACAAGGGGGAATCCGCAGCTAAACAGGCATGCTAATGGGGGCTGAGCAAGCAGGAATCCACAGCTCCCGCAGGCAAAATCTGGAGTGAGCAAGCGGGAATCGCGCCTCAGCGGGAATAATCAGAAGTTGAGCAGGCAGGAGTCCACGCCAGCAGGCAATAATCATGGAGCTGGGCTGTAATGGAAGTGGATAAACAGACTCCAAAACCATGACTCAGCCGGCTCCTCTCTCGAGGAATCAGCAGGCACTAATTCCCCGGCTCAGCGGCAATAATCCGGGGGAAAGAGCGGGGGGAATCACGCAGCTCGGGGCAATATCAAAGCTGGGGCAGCGGAATCCCAGCTCAGCGGCTAAAAATTGAGCTGAGCAAACCCGATCACGCGCTCAGCAGGCATAATCATGAGGGTGAGCAAGCAGGAATCACGCAGCTCAGCGGGCAATAATGGGCTGAGCGCAGAATCACGCGGGTCCGCGGAATAATCAGAAGTTGAGCAGGCGGGGAAACGCGCCGGCAGGAGGGAATAAATTCGGCTGAACAAACGGGAAACACCGCTCAGCAGGCAGTAATCAGGGCTGAGCAAACGAATCCGCGGGTCAGCGCAATAATCAGAACCTGGCGGCCGGAATCCGCGGCTCGGGGAGGCAAATCATGGAACTGAGCAAGCAGGAATCCCCGCTCGGGGGCAGTAATCAGGTGGCAAGCAGAGATCCGCGGCTCAGCGAGCCACTCACGGACCTGACAGGCGGGGTCAGGGGGTCGCAGGCCTCACGGACCTGAGCAGACAGGAATCCGCAACAGCAGGCAATAAACGGGCTGA
>NW_027219478.1:0-5592 GCF_027580195.1 Bos mutus
GCTTTGGCATGATCAATAAAGCAGAAATAGATGTTTTCTGGAACTCTCTTGCTTTTTCATGATCCAGTGGATGTTGGCAATTTGATCTCTGGTTCCTCTGCCTTTTCTAAAACCAGCTTGAACATCAGGAAGTTCATGGTTCACATATTGCTGAAGCCTGGCTTGGAGAATTTTGAGCATTACTTTACTAGCGTGTGAGATGGAGTGCAATTGTGTAGTAGTTTAGGCATTCTATATATATATATATACACATACACATACTCACACACACCCTCCATATTATGCCTCCCTCCTGTTGGGCAATTTTAAGCAGAGCCCTGCAGAGTGGGCAGTAACACTCCAGTACTCTTGCCTAGAGAATCCCATGAAGCGGAGGGTCTGGAGGAGCTGCAGTCCATCAGAGTCGCTGAGGTCAGACCGCGACTAGGCGACTTCACTTTCCTTTAACTTTCATTACATTGGAAAGGAAATGGCAACCCACTCGTTATTCTTGCCTGGAGAGATCCCAGGGATGGCGGAGCCTGGTGGGCTACTGCTGTCTGTGGGAGGTCGCTGAAGTCGGACGACTGAAGTGACTTAGCAGCAGCGGCAAGCGGAAGGCCTAGGGAGGAATTAGGAGACAAGGCCAAGACTAAAGAGACACTAATTGAAATGCTGCAGTAAATGGGCAACAAGTTATCATCTCTGTAGTGTCAGTGGGGTGGGAGAAGGACAGATGGTTGAGTCATTGAAAGTCGGCATAGGCATGGCTTGTGACTGATAATTGAATGTGAAAATAAGTGAGAAGAGATAAGTCCAAGGTCTTCCTAGGTTTGGTGCTTAGGCCTTTGGGTTGGTCTGAAATATGTTGAGACAGAAACCCAGGAGACGATGCTGGGCACCTACTTCACTCTTTTGAGTTTTTCCTGGAGCACTTTTTACTCTGGGGTCTTCTAGTTCATTTATTTGCTTACTGTTCATTTTATACCTCCTCATCTCATATAGAGCCTGGATCCTATGTTTTTCACATTCAGTGCTGATCCCAGCGCCTAGGATACTGCTCGATGTTCAATAAATATTTGTCAGTGAGCAACTGGTGAACAAATGAATGAATGGGCAGGATTATTAGCATGGGCAGAGAGGTATTGGGTTTGGTGATAAAGACACATCTTATCTGTAGTCATAAGACAGAGAGGAGAGTGCCTTGTCTACACAAGAAGAAACGCGAGTCAAACTGGTCAAATGGTGGTCCCTTTCAGCCTTGTCTTGAGAATGAACCTCCTCTCCTTCTGAGGAAGCATGCGTACATGCTAAGTCACTCAGTCATGTCACATCTGTGACTCTATGGACTATAGTCCTCCAGGCTCCTCTGTCCTTAGGTTCTCAGGCAGAATACTGGAGTGGGTTGCCATTTCCTCCTCCCAGGGGGATCTTCCCAGCTCAGGGATCAAAGCTTGTGTCTCATAAATCTCCTGCACATTGGTACACATATTTCTTTACCACTAACCATCTGGGAATACTCAGAGAGGGAACAGCTGAGGGAGGAACATGGGTCTATGGTTAGGCATAAAAGTGAGATATGAGCCAGTGGAAGATGAACAGCTCCTAAAATGCTGACCAGGAGGAAGAGTGGCTGCTAATGTAGCCTGAGCTAGAATGTGCTGAACTGTGCCAAAGAGTCAGGGAGGGACTAGCCTGAACCCGTGGTGCTGGATTGGATCCTGAACCTCTAAACCCCTCAGGTGTAGGGTGGCCTTTCCTACTCACCTAGAGGCTCAACAGAGGTCCTGAGTCTGGACTTTCTGTTTTACAACCCTCTCCTCTGCCTCATCCCTCACACCTGGATGCCTAAAATATTCCCTCTCAGCTCCATGGTGGTAGAAAACTCTTTCAGCGTTTTCCAAATTGCTGCTTCCATGCCCGGTGCCTTGGGAGCCCTCTTTTGATGATCTGTGTCGGTTTGATTCAATAAGCACTTTTTGCCCCCTACTCTTGGGTGGGCCTGTGCTCCATAGCAGGGACAAAGAACTAGCGAGAAACACACCTGTATCGGCATGGCCTTCTCACCTTCTCTTGCCTCTGGTCTTACCTCCTGCCGTCCAGCATACGTGCATCTTCCTAACACGCTGGTGCTCACTCCTCGGTGTAGACTGTTTTTGTTGTTTGTCATCAATTATCAGCAGCAACAAGCCTCAGATGTCAGCATTTTTAGATGGGAAGGCCCATCTCAGTGGCCTGAGCTGATGTCCCTCTTTTCATAACTCACTCATGCATTGTAATTTTTGTACATATATATGGGGTAGCCATTCCCTTCTCAGAAGTTTCCCTTGGCCAGGGATTAAGACCTGGAGTCTCCCTTTCTACAGTAACTGGCAGATTCTTTACTGTCTGAGCCCCAGGAAGCCTGGTAGTGACCACTCTAATATATATATAATAATTATATATATATATTATATATATATAATATATATATATAATTTTTTCTGCCCTGCTATGACTCAAAATTGCTGTGGACTCTCCATGAATTATTTCTGGGGCCTCCACTGGAGCCAGGTTGGCCCCTAGTGCTCCCCAGAGCACCTCATTCCAGTCTTCTGAGAGCGCACTAACTCAGCTACACATCTGTGTGTAGTTGGCCTATAACTCAGAATGTAGACATACCTGGCGTCTTGTTCCTGCTCCACAGATCCAGGGTCAGGACCTGCAGGAAGTCTGTAAAGTGTCTGTAGAAGAGATGCGATGGCGGGCCCTCAGAGCTTAGTTTGGGGAAAGATGTAAACAATCCCAACTGTGTGGTTAGTAGGCTTCCCTGGTGGCTCAGAGGGTAAAGATTCTGCCTGTAGTGTGGGGCAGGTTCCATCTTTGGGTTAGAATCCTGGAGAAGGAAATGGCAGCTTCTACTCAGTACTCTTGCCTGGAAAATTCCTTGGACAGAGGAGCCTGGTGGCCCCAGTCATGGAGTCGCTCTGACCTATTGTTTGCAGGGTTCTGTGCCCAGGGATGGACTTTGGGGTGCCAGTGTATTCCCCTTCCATGCACTGTTTGTGTTTTAAATATTGTCCCCTCCCCCATTCATGGGCTGTTCTCTTGTGGATTGCCTGTGTTAGTTGTGCTATACTGTGTAACAAATTACCACAACTTTAGCAGTTTAAAATGAGTATACATTTGTGGCTTAGAGTTTCTGTGGATTCAGGAGTCAGGTACAGCTTATCTGGACATTCGTTCAACAGTCTTTAGAGGTACAGTCAAGGTGTTACCTGGACTACATTTCTCACCTTGAGCTCGGTCCCTCTTTAGCTCATTGATGTTGACAGAATTCACCTTCCTGGGGTTGCAGGATGGGGCCCTCAGCTTGAGAAGCCACACCCTCTCACAGGCAGCCCACAATGTGGTTATTTGCTCGCCAAGGCCGGGAGAGGTGCTTCTCTTGGGAAGTGCTCAGCCCTATTTTATCTGATTTAGGTCAAGCCCACCTGCAATCATCTTCCTTTTAGTTAACTCAAAGTCACTGATTCGGGACCTTTAATATTTTTGGCTGCACTGAGTCTTATTTGTGGCATAGGCTTTCTCCAGTTGCAATTTTGTAGAGCTTCTGATGTGGAACATGGGCTCTAGAGCATGTGGGCTCAGGAGTTGCAGTGCCCTGGGCTCTGATTTGTAGCACACAGGTTCTCTAGTTGCAGCATGCGAGCATGGTTGCCTGAGACGTAATAGGATTTTAGTTCTCTGACCAGAAATCAAATACATCCCCTGCAGTGAAGGAGCAGATTAACCACAGCACCACCAGAGTCCTGGGACCTTGATCACATCTACAGAATTTCCTTAGTTTTGTCTTGTAATGCCAACCTAGTCAAGCAGAACTATCCTTATTCACAGGTGCTGCCCTCACTCAAGGGAGGAAGTTTATGAGGCATGACGTGGGGTGAGACCTTAGAATTCCATGCATCCCAGTGGTGCTGTTTCCTCTACCCACCTTCTTCCCAAAGGCTCCCATCTTCCTGTCTTCTAACCTTACAGCGCGCTGGAGCCAACAGCTCTGGGTTTCAAGATTCTGCAAGACTCAAGTCAAAACCCTTGTGTGGCCAAATATGGGATTAGCATGGGCTAGGGAGGGTCACTGAGGTCACATTAAAGTTTCATTCATACATCGATACCCGTCTCAGAGTGTCTTTGAAAAACTTAGAAAGATAGGATATCATAACTTTCTCAGAAAGTTCAACATTATGCCTTAGGAGATTTCCTAAGAAATTTTGACCATCAGTCTAAATGGGATGCTAGGGATAGTAAATAAAGTAGAGATTGCTCTGTAATTAAACCATTTTTTTCTAAGTGTCTCCTCTAGTTTGCTTATTTAAGTAATGCTCAAATGATGTTCATGTAGAGCCTACAATTCCAGGGATGTTTGAGGATAATTAAAATTCTTAGAATCTTAACTCTAACTCCGTATAGACTCTCCTCTTTCTCTTTCTTTCTTTCCCCACCCCCTTTCTGTCTAACACAATTTAGAGATGCAGTGAGTGAAGTTACCTGAATACAATTTAACTTACAAAGTCACTCCAAGTCTTTGGTACTATAATTGCTATAAGTAAAAAGAAATTTTTGCGTGCACTTGGCAACTTCGGCCAAAGCACCAGCGACAGATACCCAGATTAAGAATCTATCTAACAAACAGTCTTTGGCAGATTCCACAGAGCTCCATTCTTGTGTGAATCAGAATAGTATTAACCTCTTTTTAACTTGTAAACAGCATAAAGAAAAATTCTTGAGGCAGTCAAAACAAGTCATTATAGCATTATTTTATTTCCTGTTTAGTCCAGCTCCTTTATTTGCAAGAAGTGCTTGCAAATAACCTCAATAACCCTCTCCCTACTGAAGTAAATAACTCATATCTTTTGTTAGATCATGTTTCAGAGAAAAAAATTAATGATGCTGCAAATTCATGCCTCTAGGATCCACTCAGCTAGTATAAATTTAGTACCTCCACATTTAAAACTGTTAAAAATCAAACAAAATAAAACAAACAAGCAAGAAATCCCAGAAGCCAAATAAAATGTATTTGTGACAACTCCCAGGTCCATTAGTTTGTGATGAGTGCAACAAAACATTGAGATGTATAGCTCTTAAATTGTAACAGAAGAATATCTCCACAAGGTGTATACACAGTGTAAGTGCAAGAGAATATGAGAGTACCTGTGTTTGTGTGTGTGTGTATGTGCACACATGCGCACACAACAACTGCATTCACAAGTCCTGGGCAGCAATGCAAAGTGTACATCCAGCTTATTCCTATGCTGCCTGCTGGAGAGTCCCATAGGTCACTGTGCTGCGTTCAAAAGGCCAGTCTGCTTCTTGTGCACCACCTGGGCACAGTCTATGAGATACCACTAGGACCATCACACAGGTATTAAAAAAGAAAGATTCCCAAAATTGTTTTTAATATATTTATTTAATATTTATTTGGCTGTGCGGTCTCAGCTACAGCGCGAAAGTACCTTCAGTCTTCATTCGGGACATGGGTTTTCTTAGTTTAAACATACAAACTCTTGGTTGCAGCACATGGGATCTTGGATTCCCTGACTAAAATTGAACCTGGTTTGATCTCACATTGGAGAG
>NW_027219479.1:0-6330 GCF_027580195.1 Bos mutus
GAGGATGAGATGGCTGGATGGCATCACTGGCTCGATGGACGTGAGTTGAGTGAACTCTGGGAGTTGGTGATGGACAGGAGCCTGCGTGTGCTGCAATTCATGGGGTAACAAAGGAGTCTGACATGACCCCAGACAACTGAATGAACTAGCTGAACTGAATACAATATGGCTAAAGTATTGTGTATTTTGTACCAGTCATTAAATATCTTATTTTAGCTACACTGCTGTTGAGTGGAAGATGTAAGGTAGATACTATCTGTTTCTCACTGGTTTACAGTTGAGGTCGATACCTAATATCAGGGTCCATATCAATGATGTTGAGCTTACAGACCAATTCTTGCCATTACACAGGACAGATCTAATTTTTTGGATAAAAAGATTAGAAAGAAAAAATTTTTAATTTGTATTACATAGCAACTTTTTAACTCTTTTTTTTTAAGTACACACCCAGATCTCTACACAACACAGTTCCATTTTCACAAGCACACCTGATGACTGGAATCAGAAGGTAATTTAGTTCTTCAGTGGCTCAGGTGGTAAAAATCTGCCTGCCAATGCAGCAGAAGTGAGATTCGATCCTGGTCTGGGAAGATCACATGCTCACAGGCAACTGGGCCGTGTGCCACAGCTATTGAGCCTGTGCTCTGGGGCCTGAGGGGGCAACTACTGAGCTCACATCCACAACTACTGAAGCCCACACAGCTTCTAGAGCCTGGGCTCCCAGAACAACAGCAGCCTCTGCAATGAGAAACCTGCTTGTCTACAATTAGAAAGGATTCATGCAGCAACACAGACCAGCAAGAGCCCCAAATTAGTGAGTGAGAGGAAATTTTAAAAGAAGATAATCTTAATTTGAAGATCCTTATTATATTCCATGAGGCTGAAAGTCTTGTCATATTTAAGCGGGGAAAAAATCCCCACCTCAAGCCTCATTTTTCCTAGCTTGACCTCATGCAAAAATATTTATCACCTGGACTGAATAGATCATTTATTAATCTATCATGTCCTAGAAATGAGAGTAAGAAGATGGGCACCTGGTCTGAGGTCTTGGATTTCAGGAAAAGGAAAAAGATATCCATTTTAAATAGAAGGGAGAAGCGGTTTCCGTGAGATCGGGAGGTGGCTTAGGTACTCGTCAGGTTTTGTACAGTTCTCGGTCTTCTCTCCACAGACTCCTAGGCACCGCCTCTGATTTCCTATACCTGGCAGTAGCCAGAAGAGGCACTGGACTTTCGCCAGGGAGGAGCAGCTGGCGCGATTGCACGATCCAACCGTAGAATTCAAATGCAAGCAGTGGGGCGGGGTGAGGGCACCGGGCTACCGCCCTTGGGCCTTGGAAGCTCCTGAAAACTCTTGCCTGTCCCTCCTCCCCCAGGACTTACACCTCCCTCCCGCCTCTTAGGCGCAAGTCGTTATCCATCTAATCGCTGCGAAGCACCTTGCCAGGTACAGTAGGTGAGATGAACCAACACCTCCATCCTCAGTCGGCGGCCCGGACTGTAGTCAGTAACAAGGCAAAGACCCTTGTAGGATGTAGCTAATGTACCAGGGTAGGTTTCTCTTAGTGGCTGGTGTGGAGATGGGAAGGACTTCACGGCCGGACAGAGCCACAGGTGCAAGGAGGAGTTCAGAAATGCGAGCTGGTCTCCCGAAATATCTTGATGGAAGTATTGTGGCGGAAGCAGAAGTGTTTGAAAGGCACAGAGAGAGGGAGCACAGGCAGGGAACTTGTAGCGGAAGTTCTTCCCAATGACCCAGTCTTTCTTGAACCTCATGAAATAGCAGCTCTGCAAATATTGATTGATTATTGGAATTCTGTTAGGTGTTTTAAGCCAGCAATATCAAGATCTGTTGTAATTGCTAAGTCATGTGCAACTCTTGTGACTGCGTGGACTGTAACCCTTAGTTTCCTCTGTCCATGGGGATTTTTCAGGGTATGGCTTGTATGTATTTCAGGCTTTATCTTATGCTCAGTGTGAAATATCACCCCTGGATAATAATGCTCACTTGTGAATTTTTGGCTTGCAAAGTAGATGAATTCAATGCTGTCTGAATACAGTTTTGCTGGAAATCTTGGGAGAGCCCTCTTGTACAAAAGCCTCGAACAGATTCTGGAATATGAGCTGCTTATACATGTATTTCACCTTATTGTCCACAGTCGCTTGAGGGCTATAGGCCCATTGATTTAAGACTGCGCTTTATCCTGTTGGAAGAATCCCAGAGATTTTGAGAAAACTGATGACTTTCTTAATGAGGTTGCATTGGCGGATGCTCACAGCACCTCACACCTTCCCAGATTATCCTAACTCTGCATTTATCTAGTGCATCCAGAGCAGGAATTACTATCAAATTTATTTATCAGAAGTCTGATGCTCAAGGAGAACAGAACTTCCTTGTCACAATTACTAGATATAATGAAAAGCATGAGAACTTGGTAAATCCCGAACCACAGAAGCCTGAAGTTTGCTTTCTATGAAACAGAAGCTGGAGAGGTGTCCTCTGCTGAACTTTTGCGCAATGCAATGGGTTGAAAAGAAGAGAGAAAGGTTATGAAGATGATTGTGTTTCAAAGAAATCAAACATGAGGGAGGGGAAGAATGGACTGAGGATGACTGGTAGATTCTCTCTAGCCATTTGGGAATTGATTTGTCCAATGCTAACTAATCATCAGGCGGATGAAGCATGTCTGGCATTTAACTGTATTTGTGAAACATCAAAATATATTAAGCACTACTATTCATCTTATTTAAAATTTTTGCTTTCAGGAGTAGCTTTATGTAAAGTAAAACATCTTCAAAGGAGCAGAGTAACACCAGGTTGGGTAACCTTCCCCATCATGATTGATATCAAACTAACTATAATTTGCCAAAATAAATAAATAAATAGAAAGGGCATTTTCTCTGTCTTACATGAAGCCAGGAAGACAAGTAATTAGCGAGGAAATATGTTTATTCACTCACTCACCATGCATTCATGTAATATAAAAAATGACAATAATGTGTCTGTCTCTAGTATCCTCAGAAGACCCAAAGCATTCTTTTGACTTAGTAACTTTATGATTTATAGATCTTGTCTCAAATATAATCAACATCTTAACTGCTTCTTCTTCCTAAAAATAGTTTGGATTATATTTCTTTAAATATATGTACCTACTTAAGATCCTCCTGCTGGTTCAGTGGTGAAGAATCACCTGCTGAGTGCAAGAGATGGAGTTTTGATCTCTGGGTCAGGAAGTTCCCTGGAGAAGGAGGTAGTTTACACTGCAGTATTCGTGCCTGGGAAATCACTTGGACAGGGAAGCCTGGCAGGCTACAGTCCTTTGGGTCGCAAAGGAGTTGAGCATGACCTGGACATTAACACTACACTTTCACCCTATACTTATCTGGGGTACTCACCTACTAATTGTCAGTCACTCCAGACGCCCTTGCAGCTGGTCCCTTTCACGCCCGGAAACTGAGTATCAAGGCCACATTGTCCCTGTGCTGCTCCTGTGTTATTAATCATAACAAATGCTTGGCACATTAGGGTCCTAGATAAACATTAGCATAATCACAGATTCTGTCGCCAGTAACCACCAACTTCAAAATCAGTGCCTTTGTACCTCAAAATAGGCAATGCAAACCATATTACTTGCTGCTATGACATCTACCTAGGGCTTCCTGGTGGCTCCCAGTGGTAAGAATCTCTTGCCAAGCAGGAAACTTGGGTTTGAATACTGGTCTGGAATAATCCTCTGGAAAAGGAGAGTGGCAGCCACTACAATATTCTTATTGGAGAATTCCATGGACAGGGAGCCTGGTGGGCTACAGTCTAATGGGGTCACAAGAGCTGGACCCACTTAGAGACTGAACAACCTTGTGAGGATAATATCTATCTACCTTTGTCGTCTTAGCTGCACATCAGCTGTGAATTCAGGCCAGTCAAGGTGTATTTGGGGAAAGGCAGTCAACTGTACACAGGAGCTGGGGGAGTCACTGTGTCCTTAGGGCTTCAGGCAATGTCTAGGCTCCTCCCTACTGACTTTCTCCTCCCTTAGTGAAAGGACCACCCCTCCTTTCGTTTACTAGGAATTATCTTTACCTAATATGTTCTTACTTATAAGTCTGTAGGTTTCATTATTTTTTAGCCAGTTTCAAACTCTGGGGGTGGGGTGGGAAGGAAACATCCCCACTGCAAGATGCCATGGTAGGGTGCATTTCAAAGATGAGAATTGGATGCCCAGAAACATTAGGGTGCAATGGAGACCTAAGTGCGATGTAATTTTATCTATCTATGCTAAATGCATCGTGGGCATCTTAAGCAGCAGATAACGCGCGACCGTGAAACTTTTAGGAGTCATTATAGTGGCCTCAAATTTATGTTTGAATGGATGACACTTGAGGACATTGAGCTAAGAAATAAACCCAACTACAAAGGCCGTACTATGCAATTCCGCTGAGAGAAGTACCTGCTGCTGCTGCTAAGTAACTTCCAATCGTGTCCGACTCTGTCGACCATAAGCGGCAGCCCGCAAGGCTCACGTCTGATTCTCGAGCGAAACACTGGAGTGGGTTGCCGTTTCCTTCTCCAATGCGTGAAAGTGAAAGTGAAAGCAAAGGTAAATCAGTTGAGACTCTTTGTGACCCTGTGGATCACGGCCTGCAGGGTCCTCTGTCGTGATTCTCGAAGCAAAGTCACAGTGATTGCCATTGGTATAAGTGGTCAATTCATAGAGACAGAAAGTAGAATGAGTGGTTGCCAGGGGGTGGGGAGGGAAATAAGCTGTTTAAGGCATATAGTTTCCAGTTTTGCAAGATGAATAGAGTCCCCAGATGTGACCACCAGCTACTGAGGTAGCTGCTGTGGCTGTTCAGTAACTAAGTTATGTCCGACTCACTGTGACCCCATAGGTGCAACATGCCAGAACTTCCCTGTTCTTTCCCCCTTTACATCTCCCAAGTTTGTAGTTACCATCCGTGAGTCAGTGATGCTGTCTAACCATCTCATGCTCTGCCAGCCCCTTCTTCTTGTGCCTTCTAGTCTTTCCTAGCATCAGGAGTCTTTTCCAGTAGAGTCAGCTTTTGGCATCAGGTGGCCAGAGTTCTGGAGCTTCAGCTTCAGCGTCGTGCAAACTTCACTCAGATTTGTGGTGCTGAAGACTCTTAGCAGTCATGGACTACACCAAGAGATCAAACCAGTCAAAATATCAACTATAAGATATTATTGGATAGAATATATACAAAATAAAATAGATATACTTTAAGTATACTGTTGATGACTTTTGACAAATATATTAATAATATATCCATATAACTAATCACAGTGAAGTGTACAAAACTGTGTGAGGATTTCCACTTGTATTTGATGATTAAGACTTCGCCTTCTAATTCACAGGGGATACAGATTTGATACTTGACCAGGAACTAAGATCTCACTTGCCTCTCTGCGAAAAACCAAAAGCATAAAACAAACAATATTGTAACAAATCCAATAAGAACTTTAAAAATGGTCTATCAAAACAAGTCATAAAAAATATATAGAACATTTATAACCTCCAAACTTCTCTTGTGTTCTTTCCCAGTAATCTAGACAAACACACATATTGAAACAACTGAGATCTGCTTTCTAAATAAGTTGTCATTATAAAGTGTCACATGAATAGAATGATGATAGATACTCTTTTGCACCTAGCTATTCACACTTTTGTTTTTTAGAAAGTCATTTATGTGAATCATTAATTTGTTTCTTCTTTGTATTGAGTAATAATGTTTGCATGGATATATCACAATTTATGTATCCACTCACCTGTGGATGGACAGTCTAAGTTATTTCAATTCTTTGGCAATTATTATTAATAAGATGCCTATAAACATTTGTGTGCAAGTCTTTCCTATAGACTTACGTTTCATTTATCTTGGATGAGTAACTAGGAGTGGAATTGAATCATACACATAAATTTATGAGAGGCAATAAACTGCTTTCCAGTGATTGGACAAGCAATATGTGACCAACTCAATTTTTCCATTCTCTCATCAATGCTGGTATTATCATGCTCTCAAATTTTAGTATTCCAATGAATGTGTGTGGTTTTTCTTTTTGTGTTTCCTGATCTCCAGTGATGTTGAGCATTTCACCTCGTTTTGCATTATTAAATGCAATCTCCAAGTCACCATGACTCCTTTTTAACTTTCTTAACAGTATTGTAGCAAGAGAAAAGCTTTAACTTTGATGGAGTTCATTTTTTAAATTTATTTTCTTTAAATGTTTTGGTGAGATGGTGTAACCACAGGTGCAGTTTTCTGCCATAAATCAGCAAAAACAGCCATAGGTACACCCATGTCCCCTTCCTCC
>NW_027219480.1:0-6130 GCF_027580195.1 Bos mutus
TTTGGAATGTATCTCTCAGCTAGTGTTTCTTAAACTGTAGATGCAGACCTCTAACAGCATATTAAAATTGATTTAATAGTTATTAGTTTCATTTTAAAAATAAAAATAAGACAGAACAGAATAGGATGCAAATGGTTGGCATGAGATGGCATGTAGGATGAGATAAGACAGGACAGAATAGAAATAACCAACAGTCCTGAATGGCAAAGGTAATATAATAGCTTTAATATTACTTGTTTCAGTTTTATGAGTGGGTGTATGTTTGTGTGTGTGGTAGGAGATTCAAATTGAACATATTTCTTACTGAGGATAATAATCTCAAAAATTATTTTAAGCCACTATCAAAATTTACATGAGATAATTTTCTTTGGGTCTCAAATAAAATGAAGATGATAGTTATAATGTAGACTTCCACGTACCTGCAAATTAGCTAGGAAGGAAGGTTAGGGGTAAATACCATCATGATCCCAAAATATGTGCCTGAAAAAATGTTATTTTTAAAGGAAGTGTCAGAATAAACCATTATTACATTGGGCTATTTTCTGGAATAGTAAAGTTTTATTTGCTTTCTCAGAGGCAGACTTACTGAGACAAAAATCCACACAGTTTATTTGAGAAAGCAGGAACCTGCAGTTGGGAGCTATGGTGATCAATCATGGTCAGTTTAATGTACGCCAGAAACTCAGAAATGGTCCACTAGACACCAGAGGTGCTCCACCCAAGGGCAAGAGAATGGGCATTTCTATTTAATTTCCGATTCTGCCAGGCCTGCTTCTGGGGCTGGGAGGTGGAAGTGCTTGAGTGTTGGTCCCTGGCACTTCCAGTCCCTTCTCCTGGGCAGAGCAAGCCAGAGAAGTTTCTAAGCACTTTTCCACAGGAAAAAAATGCAGATACTGAATCTGCCACCATGAGCGGAAGGGGAATTTGCTGAAGTTCCATAGTCACCTGGATTCCCCTGAGTTAAAATGGACAATTCAAGGCATCTCAAATCCTGTGGAAAGGCCTCTCACCTGCAGGGTATTACTCACAGGTGTGGGAATAATTCCTCAGGGCTACAGGTGACTGGTAATTTCTTTTCTCATCAATCATTCAGCTACAGATTCACAAGGTGGATTCTGCCAGGATTGTCTGTAGGTAAATAAATGGGAAACCAAGATAGGTTTAGATCTATGATAAAATAAACCTTGGAGACTTAACACAATGTCAACTAGATTCAGAGAGAAACTTTATATTCTTTAACTCCAGCTAACTGAAGAAACTCAGCACCTTTGCCTAGTCAGCTGGGTTAATTCCTACTCCGAATCTGATAGAGCATCAGAGACTCCTCTCCATCAAGTAGGCGTATGTGAGTCTGGACTGGTTTATGCCAGGAGACTCTCTTACCTTTCCTCCTGAACCCACAGCAAGACCAAATTTTAGCCCCTTTCTTGCATTGTACATTGTGACTCAGATCTGGCATTGAAATGTAGGAAGAAATTATATGCTCTATTTCTGGTCTGAGCTATAAAAACTCACATGTTCCTCCATTTTTGGCTGGATGTCTGTAGACTAAGAATCTATGAAACCACGTATTTGAAACAAGGTATCTCTCAGCCTGGGTCCTCAAGACTGTGCAGGAGGAAAGCACATCCCTACCCATTCCACTCTCCAGCATAGTGAGCTCTTACATGAAGTAAAATCAGGTTGCAAATTTCCAGGGTTTATCTGTTACAGCAGCTGCATACAGATTAAACAACACAGCCACCCATGACAGAGGCTGGCTGCAGCAAGATTAGTCACTCCAGCTGTTGGCTGCCTGCTCCCCTCTCCCTCACAGTTATTTCCAGGATTCTTCACTGCCCAAGGAGGTAGTTTTAGACATACAGGGTGAAAAGATGGCTACAGAGACACTGCTCTTGGACGCATGTTTCTCAAGGAAAATCTTTTTCATTTTGCATGTTTTATGACAAAAAATTTTCCATGGCCAGCCACCCAGTGGAGTCAGAAGCAAGCAAGTTCATTCTCTGCCTGCTAGGGCATCTCCACCTCCCAGGATAGAATCTAGGATTCTATGTGAGATGTGGAATCAATTTACACAATAAGGTCAGGAAATCAAAGTTCTACCTTCTGTCTTAGACTAATGAGAAGACTTTAAGCCTACCAGCCTCAAATAGTTTTAAATCGTCTGAAAAATCCCTTTTTGGGTCTAAATGCACCAATCCCTCTCCCGCGTGACTTTATCCCATTAGTATCTCTTATGTCATTAAAGTGCATATTCTCATTGTTTAATCTCTAAGAAAAACTACATAGTCTGATTCCATATACGAGAAGAAAGTGCAGAGAGTTCTGCCCTATAGTGTCATCACATAGCAATGAAAGTACTGCCACCAAGATGTACAAGCAAGTTAGTTTAGAATTGGGAAGAGCATGTTTCTAACTTGGGGTTCCTGAGGCTCTGGACTCTGGGTCTGGTCACCAGGATAACTTGTTTCCTCAGAAAAGAGTTCATGGAAGTTCCATGGTTTGTCCTCCAGAGAATTTAAGGCATTGCTAGCCCTACCTGAGAAAGAAGAGCTGCTCAGAGCAGTGCAAAAGCTGGGGCAAAGAATGGGGGAGGGCTCACTTCGACATGAGCCTCAGAATTTGCAGAGAGCAAGCTAAGCTAGGAGTACCTTGCTTAGCCTATATTTAGATTTATCCAGTGACATCTTGCCTCAACACCATCTCTCCGCTAGCAAAGACAAGAGACAATCATTTTCTACTCCATTGTAACAAGGCTCTGACTCACTAGTTCCTAAAAATATGTAGAACAATGAGCCCAGGGGGACAAGAAAATTCAAAATAATAATTAAAAAACAGTTGAGCATTCCCTGTAGATAGTTAAAAAAACAAACATGATGGTCTAGAGTTTTAAGGGCCTCTACTTAAGCTCTTTTATCGTTAAGGCACAAATTCAAACTACACCAAACACTGGTTATAATTTCAATGATGTCAGAAAAGCATAAGACTATTTTATATTGAGTGTTTGCAAAACAAAACATTAGCACCAATACAGACTAGCACCGTGTCTCATAATAGTCTTTGAGAGGCTGATTCCAAATGTGAGTGCCACATTCAAGTAAGTGGTGGCCTGTTGGTTCGTCTTGACCCCCCAAAGGTTAGAGACAAACTGAATATTTTCAATCAAATCTCTTCTAAATCTATGCAACTTATGCAGAGGTTGTGAAAACTTTTCTGGACCAGATATTAATTATTTTAGGCTTTGCAGGACATCGGTCTTTGTCACAACTAGTCCAAACTTTGCCATTCCCACACACTGGCTGTTCAATACTCTATTTTATTGGGGAAAAGTAGGCAGCAGGCTGAATTTGGCCCATGGCCGCCATTCTGCTATGGCTTCCTGGTAACTTAGGCGGTAAGCGTCTGCCTGCAATGAGGAGACCGGGTTCAATGCCTGGGTTGGGGAAGATCCTGCAGAAGGAAATGGCAATCCTCCAGGCTCTGCTGGAAGAATCCATGGACATAGGAGCCTGATAGTCTGATCCATGGGGTTACAGAAGTCGGACACAACTAGGTGACTTCACTTTCTACTTTCATGGTTTACTAATCTCTGACAATGCTCAGAGCCACCGGTGTCGAGGCCAGACTCACAAATGCACTACCTAGGGCTTCACCCTCGGTCTACTATAATGCGGGTATGTTCCCCCATCCCTTTGATTGGTTATTTCAAAAACTGTGGTCCTGGTCAAGAAAGCCAAAAGCGAGGAGAAAGTAGAATCTATCCTTGTTTTCTATCAGCACCACAATATCCTCAAACTCTAACTTTGTAGAAACAGAAAGTTACTGAAATCTGGAAATAACTATATATTCTTTTTAAGTCTGGAGCCTGAAAGGGAATGAAATCCTGGCAGCTCCTGCATCCATCAGCAGGGAATTGGACTAAGCCAACTAACTTCTATGAGGTTGGGCCTTTATGGATAAGCTTAGACAAGTTCAGGGCCATAATATAAGATTTAGTTTCCAGGAAGGACCTTTATGAGGCTATGCAAAGGAATATTTGTAGCATCTACGGCATGGGAGCTTAATTAGTTCTTGTATTAAAAAAATATTAGTAGATGGTTGAGTGGTCCACCAAGTCTGGTCATTTCTAATTTCATGAGTACCTGATTGAGTTCTTTGCTTAAAATAACAAAAGAATTACCTACCTGATAACAAAATGCAGGCTTATAAATAATTCATTTTTAAGCAAGTACTTAAATGTCTATTTTCCCCCAAGGGAAGGGGGTGGCTCTTACCATCCCAAATAAAATCTCAAAATCCTAGGTTTGGTTCTGTCTCTTCTCATGTAAGGCCAAAAGCATGGAGTTGAATGAGAAAAGAGGAGGGCCTTTTCTTTTTAGTCAGAATAATTTTTATAAAATAGGAATTATGAAAGGATCAGGACCTATACGTGTATATGTTATAAGGCTATGAGTTCAATGGAGTTAATTAATATCAAAAATCTCAGCACAGTTCTTAAACATTATCTCTTGGCACCAATTATCTTCTTCTTGAGTTCTCAGTTTTGAACTTTTCCATTTATACTTTCCAAATAAGCATTAGTGATAAAAGACCCACCTGCCAATACAGAGACATAGGTTATGGATTGATCCTAGGTTGGGAAGATTCCCTGGAGGAGGGCATGAGAGAGAGCCCACTCCAGCAGTCTTGTAGGCGAAGAAATTCCATGGACAGAGAGCCTGGAGGCTACAGTCCATGGGATCTCAAAAAAGAAGTCGAACACGGCTAGGCGACCCAGCTGCCGCGCTGCTTCCAAACATAAGCTTTTCCTCATCTTACCTTCTTCTGTGTCAAGTCGCTGAAGCATGGCTCTTGTACTGCCTCTCCTCTAGGTTGTACAGTTGGCACTCTGGCCAGGCTCACACTTTTGCACCTCCATAAGAGCTGTAGAGCGGCACTGGAAGGCCCCAATGAAACACATAACAGACTGAAGATGAATTATATGCAGTTACTCCAGAACCAAGGAGTTTCCCAGGATATGAGGTTTGCACTGTAAGACAAGAGACAGTCTGGGCTACCCTGGGTGGTTGGTCACACTAGCTGGAGCATCTAGGGGAAATCAATGCAGGCAGAGATTATTTAAGGAAGTCAATTGTGGCAGAAGTCAGGATCTCAGGTCAGAGCTCCACTTCTGGACAAGAATTAGGTTTGAAGAGAGGATGGAAAGAATAAAGCAAACCCAGCCCTAGAGACATTGACCTATGCTTTTTAAAGGGAAAGCAAGAACCTAGATTAAAAACTGAAATTCAGAGGCAATGTCATGAGTCAAGACTAACTAGAGCATAGGTGGCATAGGTATTGTACTATAAATGCTTCGTCTCAATTATTTCAACAAGACTCTGAACCTCTCATTAAACAATTTCAGATGCAGATGCTGGGTGAAACATTCTCCGCACCCATCCTCTTTTTTTCTTTTTAACACTTTTAAAGTACATGTTAAAATACACATAAAATTACTTCTTCACTGGTTTAAGTAGCAGTTCAATAACATTAAGCATATTCATTGCCTAAGCTGATCTCTGTCACCTAAGCTGATTAGAGTACCCATTAAGCATGATTCCTCATTTCCCCTTCTATTTACAATCACCCGTTTTACTTTTTCTGTTCTGTAAGGCTTCGGCTACTGTAGATACTTCATTTCAATGGAGATCAAACAGTATTTGTCTTTTGTATTTAACCTTCACTTAGTATAATGTCCTCAAAGTTTCATCCATGTTATAGTATGTCAGAATTTACTTCTTTTTAAGGCTGAATAATATTCTACTAGCACATACCAGATGTCTGTTAATATCCGATATGTGCCAATGAGCATTTGGATCCATACATCTTTTGTCATTGTGAAAAATGCTACTATAGACATGAGTGTAAAGCCTCTCTTCAAACCCTACTTTCTCCAATTTTTTTGGATAAAAACCCAGCCTGTAAATTCCTTTGATCTCTTACTTAGCTCTCAACCTGGCCTCCACATCTCATGCGTCTCCTTGGCTTTTCTCAAAATTTGACAAAATACTACCGCTTCCATGGAACAGCTCTGCCTATTACTGTTACCAAGGCTGTAGTTGCTCCCTCCTTGTATTTTACCAAACTCTTG
>NW_027219481.1:0-4363 GCF_027580195.1 Bos mutus
TACCCCGGGCTGATCATGCAAGATCTGCACAATGGGTCCGTGAGTGATCAAAAACCCATCAGATGACTGACCGCCGATCCGGGGATATCGCACTGCTCCGGGGCTGACGGCACTGATCCGGCTGGTCATACACGACCCGGGACGATCATGCACTGATCCCCGGGCGTGGCTAAAAGCACTGCTCAGTGGAACATGCAATGATCACACAGCTACCATGTACGGGTAAATGACGATCATGCACTGATCACGGGTGATCGCAATGATCACCGCACCATGTACGGGCCCGGGTGATCGAACGATTGTAATTGACCCTGCACTGACCCGGGGGACCCGACGACCCCGGCTATCCACACGATACGCGACTGATCGTACAGATCGCTAATCAAGGACAGGGTACCCTCCACTGATCCGGGGATATATCCACGATCCGGGCTGATACACACGACAGGGACTGATCGCACTGATGGGGATATCATGCCCCGATCCGGACATAACCCCGCGCCCCTCATCATGAAATGACGCTGCAAAACGGGTCCGACACCCACGATCACCTAATTGAGCCCCCATCCCCTGGTTATCATGGATTGACTGTGACGAACTTTGCGACATGTTTGGGTCACAACTGACATGTGCCTCTGGGGAATGAACAAAAGCGGAGGCGGAATCAGTCAGCAGGGTATAATCTGGGAATCCCCGCTCCAGAAATCATGCTGCCAGCTGGCAAAACAAGAATGAGCAGGCGGAAATTTCGCGCACAGGTGGCTTTTCGGGGGATGACAGGCGGGGAATTCAGCAGCGGCAGGGTGGCGGAAGCAGACAGTAATCCAGCCCAGGGCCCCGATCACGGACGAGCACACCGTTCCCGGGGGTGATCACCACCCATCCGGACTGCGCACCGTCCGGGTTTAGCACATCCGGGTTCCTCACTAATCCGAATTTTATGACTGATAACGGCTATGCACTGATGCGGGTGACGCCCGATCTGACGATCATGCACTGATCACGTTTCCTTTCACTGATCCGGTGATCATACACTCATCACAGGACTGATAATTGCGCAGTCAAGGCTATCATACATTGATTATGACTCACATGCACTGATCACGTGGATGATCATGCACTGATCCGTGACTGACCATGCACTGATCACGTAGTTCAGTCGTAACCGAAGTCATGTAGCTACAATGTGCAGTCCGCGTGACCGCCCGATCATACCCATTAGGTGACTGATCGTACACTGATCACGTGGCTATCATGCTGCTCACCTGGCTGATCATGCAATGACCATGGCTACCATGTACTGGTCACATGACTGATCATGCACTGATCGCGTGACTGATCATGCCTGATCGCGGCTATCATGCACTACTCACGTGGCTGTTCATGCAGCTGATCGCCCAACTTCGATATACGGTCACATGACTGACCATACACCCATCAGGTGACTGATCATGCACTGATCACGTAGCCTATCATGCACTGATCACAGAACTGATCATGCACTGTTCAATCTATATCATACACTGATCACATGACTGCCCATGCGCACGATCGTGAATGAACATACGCTGATCATGTGACAAATCAGCCACAGTGATCACGTTGCTATCATGCACTGATCAAGTGGCTGATCATACTCTGCTCCGAAAATGATCATGCACTGATCACGTATTGATCATGCACTGATCAGGTGACTTATCATGCACTGTTCCGTGACTGATCATGCACAATGTCGTAGCTGATCACACTGATCACGTGACTGATCATGCACTCTCACGTAACTGATCATGCACTGATCACGTGACTGATCATACACTGAACACGTAATTGATCCTGCACTGATCATATGGCTGATCATACACTGATCACGTAGCTGATCATACACTGATCGAGACGATCTCATGCACTGATCACGTGACTGATCATGCACTGATCACGTGGCTGATCATGCACTGAACACGTGGCTATCATGCACTCCTCACGTGGCTGATCATGCAATGATCACGCAGCTACCATGTACTGGTCACATGACTGATCATGCACTGATCACTTGGCTATGATGCACTACTTACGTGGTTGATCATGCAATGATCATATAGCTACCATGTACCGGTTACGTGACTGATCATACACCCATCAGGTGACTGATCATGCACTGATCACGTGGCTATCCTGCAATATTCACGTGGCTGATCATACACTGATCACCTGCCTGGTCATGCACAGATCACGTGACTAATCATGAACTGATCACGTAGCTATCATGCACTGATCACCCTGCTGATCATGCACTGATCACGTGGCTATCATGCAATGATCACTTGGCTATCATGCACTGATCACGTGGCTGATCATGTACTGATACCGTGACTGAGCATGGACTGATCACATGACTATCATGTAGTGATCACGTTACTTAATGGTGCTGATCATGCGCTGATCGCGTTTACCTATCATACACTGATCATGCGTGCCTCTGGAGCAATAAACAAAGAGCTGAGTAGGCACGAATCAAACAGTCAGCAGGCACAATCATGGAACTCAGCTGTGAGGGAATCATGCTGCTCAGCTGGCAACAATCAAGCAGCTGAGCAGGCAGGAATTACGCAGCACAGCTGGCAAATTGTCAAGCAGATGAGCAGACAGTAATCACGCAGCTCAGCAGGCCCTGATCACTTGACTGAGCATGCACTGTTCCGTGGCTGATCATACACTGATCACGTGATTGATCATGCACTGATCACTTGATATCATGCACTGCTCACGTGGCTGATCTGGCAATGATCACGCAGATACCATGTACTGGTCATGCATGATCATGCACTGATCAAGTGACTGATCATGCACTGATCACGTGGCTATCATGCACTACTCACGTGGCTGTTCATACACTGATCACCTGCCGGGTCATGTAATTGGATCACGTGACTAATCGCGAACTGATCACCTAGCTATCATGCACTGATCTCCTGGCTGATCATGCACTGATCACGTGGCTATCATGCAATGATCATGGCTATCATGCACTGATCACGTGGCTGATCATGCACTGATACCGTGACTGAGCCTGGACTGATCACCTGACTATCATGTAGTGATCACGTGACCCAATGGTGCTGATCATGCGCTGATCATGTTTGCTATCAACACTGATCCTGTGCCTCTGGAGGCAAAACAAAAAGAGCTGAGCAGAAACGAATCAAACAGTCAGCAGGCAATAATCATGGAACTCAGGTGTGAGAATCGCGGGCTTATCGGCTGGCAATAATCAAGCACGCACTGAGCAGGCAGGAATTACGCAGCCACGCTGGCAGTGTCACAGATGAGCGAGAGTAATCACGCAGCTCTCAGGCCCTGATCACGTGACTGAGCATGCACTGTTCACGTGACTGATCATACACTGATCACGTGATTGACCGCGACTGATCACTTGGATATCATGCACTGATCCACGTGGCTTATCATACAGTGTTCTCGTGTCTCCATGCACTGATCACGTGGCTGATTGCGCACTGCTCATGTAAGTGATCATGCACTGATTATGTGGCTATCACACACTGATCGTGGCTGAACATACAGTGTTCGTGTTTGATCTTACACCCGGTCGTGGTGATCATGCAGTGATCACGTGGCACTCATGCACTGATCATATGGCTAGTCATACTCTATTTCACGTCTTTGATCACACATCAAGTAGCTCGTCATGCAATGATCACATAGCTACTATATACTGGTCACGTGATTCATCATGCAGATCATGTAAATGATCATGCACTATTCACATGACCCGATCATGTACCCCAGTCACATGGCTATCATGCCCGCCCACTGGCTGATCAGCAATGATCGGTAGCAACCATGTACGGGGCACGTGATGACTGGGATGATCACGATGATCCGCACAGATCACGTGGCTCATCATGCACTTATCATGTGGCTTATCACACAGTATCACGGATTGATCATGCACTGATCACGTGGCTTTCGCACGATCACGATGCGACTGATCACGGATTGCCACTGATCCTATATTTACGATATCATGCACGATCACGGGCTGATCACACACGATCACATGACTGATCCTGAACTGATCACGGACAATCACGCACTGATCACGTGGCTACTGCGCACTGATACGGGCTGATCCGGGAATGATCACGAGCCCATGTACGGTCACGTGACGATCATGCACTGATACGAATTGATCCGCACTGATCACGGCTCATCACGCACTGATCACGGTGATCAGGGACTGATCACGGGTTCATCGCGCACGATCACGGGATGATCATACACTGATCCGGATGATCATGCACCCGATCACGGGGAACATGACGCTCACGGGGTGACCGCAATGATC
>NW_027219482.1:0-6132 GCF_027580195.1 Bos mutus
CAGGTAGCTCTCCTGCACCGGATCATGTGCCTTAGCAGGCAGAAAATTTAAACAGCTGAGCGGGGGATGAATCATGCGCCCAGCTGGCGATGATCAAGCAGATGGCAGGCATGAATCGCGCGGCCCAACTGGCGATTATCAAGCAGCTGCGGAAGGCATGGATATGCTTCCACAGCCTACGATTATCAAGCAGATGAGCAGGCATGAATCTTGCGGCCCAGCTGCCGATTATCAAACAGATAGCAGGCATTCATCCTGCGGCTCAACTAGCGAATATCAAGCAGATTGCTTTAGCATAGATATTTGCAGCCAAGCTGTGGAGTTGTCAGCAGCTGAGCAGGCATGGAATCCCCTGCCGGCCCAGCGGGCGATTATCAAAACAGCTGAGCGGCGATCTCGGCCCATCTGGCGATTATCAAGCAGATGAGCAGGCATGCATCCCCGCGGCTCAGCTGGCGATTATCAAGCAGCGGCGGGCGAGCGCAAATCCGCTGACTTTGGCGACTGATCCGCGTGGCTGTCATGCAGTCAGTCAGGTGACTGAGAGCGCTGATCATGTGACTACTCATGTGCTGTCGGGGAGCTCCCCCGGATCATTTTGCCTCCCCAGGCAGAATGAAGCAGCTGAACAAACGCGAATCCTGGGGCCCAGCTGGCGATTATCAAGCAGATGAGCAGCCATGAATCTACTGTTGCCATTATCAAGCAGATGAGCGGAAAGCGCCGAATCATGCGGCCCAGCTGGCGATTATCAAACAGATGAGCAGGCATGAATCATATGACCCAGCTGGCGATTATCCAAGCTTCGCTGAGAAGAGCGCGCATGAATCCTGTGGCCCAGCTGGCGATTATCAAACAGATGAGCGGGCATGAATCATGCGGCCAGCTGGCGATTATCAAGCAGATGGCAGGCGGGCATCCCTGCGGCTCAGCTGGCGATTATCAAGCAGCGGAGCAGGCGCGCAAATCCGTGACGCAGGCGCGTCCGTGGCCTCATGCGGCGATCAAGGGAGGCCCAGAAGGCGCTGATAATGCCCGGCTGCTCATGTGCTGATCAGGTAGCTCTCCTGCGGATCCATGTGCCTCAGCAGGCAAAAGAGTCAAGCAGCCCGAGCAGGCGTGAATCATGGCCCTGCTGGCGATTATCAAGCAGCTGAGAAGGCATGAATCCTGCGGCCCAGCTGTGCATTATCAAGCGAATGAGCAGCCATAAGTCCTGCGGCCCAGCTGGCGATTATCAAGCGGTGGGCGGATCTGCGAATCCAGCGAGCGATCATCAGCCAGCTGAGCAGGCATAGATCCTACCATGTCCCAGCAGCGATTATCAAGCAGATGAGCAGGCATGAATCATGCCCGGACCAGCTGTCGATTATCAAAGCGCGAACTGAAAACACGCGCCGTCCTGTATGGCCAAACTGCTGGCGATTATCAGCAGATGAGCAGGCGCCAGATCCTACATTTGGCGATTATCAAGCAGATGAGCAGGCGCCATCCTGCGCCTCAGCTGGCGGGTATCGCCAGCTAATACGACAAATGCGTAACTCAGCAGGCACTGATCACGTGGCTGTCATGCAGTGATCAAGACTGAGGCGCTGATCATGTGACTGCTCATGTGTACTGATCAGGTAAGCTCCTGCGGATCATGTTCCTCAGCAGGCAAGAATCAAACAGGTGAGCAGGCATGCATCCCTGCTGGCTCAGCTGGCGATTGTCAAGCAGCTGAGCAAGCGCTAATCCGTTACTTCAGCAGGCACGCGATCCGTGGCTGTCATGCGGTAATCAGGTGACTGAAAGCGCTGATCATGTGACTGCTCATGTACTGATCAGGTGGCTCCTGCGGATCATGCCTTAGCAGGCAAGAATCAAGCAGCTGAGCAGGCGCCAGATCATGCGGCCCGGCTGGCGATGATCGAGCAGATGACGGGCATGGATCGTGCAGCCAGGCGGCGATTATCAAGCAGATGTGCGGGCTTACCGTCCTCGCGGCCAGTGGCGATTCTCGACGGCTGAGCAGGCATGAATCATCGCGGCCCGACTGGCGTTATCAAGCAGATGAGCAGGCATGAATCATGCGGCCCAGCTGGCGATTATCAAATGAATGAGCAGGCGCTGAATCATGTTCGGCCCAGCTGGCGATTATCAAGCAGCTAAGCAGGCATGAATCCCCGCGGCCCAGCTGGCGTTCTCAAGCAGCTGGGAAGGCATGATCCCTGCTTCCCAGCCTCGGTTATCAGCGGATGAGCAGGCATAGATCTTGCGCGGCTGCAGATTATCCAAGCAGCTGAGCAGGCGGCGCATCCTGCGGCCCATCTGGCGATTATCAAGCAGCGAACGGCGCCAAATCCCGTGACACAGCAGGCACTGATCCCGGGGGTCATGCAGGGGATCAAGGGACGAGGGCTGGGAAAAGTTTACTGCTCATGTGCTGATCGCGGGGAGCCTCCTCCGGATCCTTTTGCCTCCCGCGGGGAAGAATCAAGCAGCGAACAGGCCCGGGAAACCTGTTTGGGGGCTGGCGTTATCAAGCAGTGAGGGCCCTGAATCCTGCGGCCCGCGGCCTTATCAAACAGATGAGCAGCCCCCGAATCCTGCGGCCCAGCCCCCCGATTATCAACGGGGAAAGCCGGACGGAAAAGCGGGGCATGAATCCTGGGGGTCGGGTGGCGATTATCAAGCCGGGGTTGAGGGAAGGGCGGGATGAATCCTGTGGCCCCTGGCGATTATCAAACAGATGAGCAGGCATGGTCCTGCGGCCCCCCTGGGGATTATCAAGCAGATGGCCGGGGCGCCCTCCTGCCTCCCCGCTGGCGATTATCAAAGAAAAGCGGGGGCCAAAACCCCTAATTTGGCACGATCCGTGGCTGTCATGCGGGGATCAAAAAGGGGGGGGGCGTGATAATTTTGACTGCTCTGGCCCACAGAGGGAACTCTCCTGCCCGGATCTGTTCCTCCCCGCGGAAAACAAGAATCAAGCAATGGGCGGGCATGGATCCTGCGGCCCCTTTGGGGATTATCAAGCAGATGAGCAGGGGTCCTGCGGGCCCCGGCGATTTCAAACAGTGGCGGCTTAATCCCCTTGCGGCCCGAAAGGGGGATTATCCAAAAGGGGTGAGGGCGCCGAAACATGTGGCCTTTGGCCCCCTTTAAGGAGCCCCCGGAAGGCATGTCCCCCCGGGCCCAAGGAAATCAAGCAGTGAGCAGGCCCTGAATCCTGGGCCCCGCTGGGGTTATCAAGCAGATGAGCAGGCATGAATCCTGCGGGGGCCCCTGAAGGTTTTCAAGCAGATGACAGGGGAATCCTTCGGGCCGCCCGGCGATTATCAAGGGAGTTTGGAGGGATGGAAACATGGGCCCCGCGGGGGATTATCCAAAAACAATGAGCAGGCATGAATCCCTGCGGCCCCGCCGGGATTATCAAAAAGATGAGCAGGCAAAAATCCTTTGGGGGCCCCGCTGGGGATTATCCCAAACAGAGGAAAAACCCTGAATCCCCGCGGTGGCCCCAATTATCAAGCAGCTGGGAAAAGGGATGAATCCTGCCCCAGCCCCCATTATCAAGCGGGTGAGCAGGCGCAACCCCTTGGGGGCCCGCCCGATTATCAAGCAGTGACGGGGCCATCCTGCCCCACTGGCGATTATCAAGCAGCGGGGCGGCGCCAAATCCGTGGCGCAGGCCTGATCCGTGGCTTTATGCGGTGATCAGGTGACTGGGGGGGCTGATCATGTGACTTCATGCTGATCCCGGTAGCTCTCCCCCCGGATCGGGTTAAATGCACTAGCAGGCAAGAATCCAAACGGGGGAAACAAGGCATGAATCCCCCGGCCCCTGGCGTTATCAAGCAATGGGGGCCCTGAATCCTGCGGCCCCGAATTTTTTCAACAGATGAGCAGGGGCCCAATCTGCGGCCCAGCCGCCCATTATCGGCCCGATGAGCAGGCATTAAACCTGCGGGGCCCCAAATGGCGAATTTTCAAGCCGGGTGGAGAAGGCAGAATTTTTAACGTGGGGCCCGGGGTGGCGATTATCAAACAGTGAGCAGGCGAGATCCTGCGGCCCTTTGGGGTTTATCAAGCAATGAGCGGGGAGGGATCCTGCGGCTCAGCTGGCGATTATCAAGCCGGCCCCGGGGAGGCGCCCAAAACCGTGAAAAGCGGGGGCCCCGATGCTGGCTGTCATGCGTGATCAAGGGACTGAGAGGGGGTGATAAAGTGACTCTCATTTTTGCTGGTCGGAATTTTGCTCTCCCTGCAACGGCCCTTTCATCCAGGCAAAAATCCACAGCTGAAAAGGCATGAATCCGGGGCCGGGTGGCGGTTTTCAAGCGTGAAGCCCTGAAACCTGGGGCCCGCTTTAAAGATACAAGGGGAATGCCCCGCCCGCCCCCCGGGATCCCTTGGGAGCGCCCTTTGGGGGATTATCAAGCAGATGAGCAGCCCTGAATCCCAAACGAAAAATTTTAAACCCGTGGGCAGGCATGAATCCCGGGGGTTTCCCCGCAGGCGGGTTACCCAAAAGGGGGACAGGGCCCGGTCATGCGGACCAGCTTATTATCAAGCATTGGGAAAGGGATGAATCCTGTGGCCCGGGTGGCGATTATCAAGCAATGAGCAGGCATGAATCCTCCGGCCCCCCGGTTATCAAGCGAATGAGCGAGCATGCATCCTGCCCCCTCAGCTGGCCCATTATCAACAGCCCAAGCGGCGAATCCCCTAACTCGGGGCCCCCTGATCACGTGGCTGTCATGCAGTGATCAAGAGCGGGGGCGCTGATCATGTGACTGCTCATGTCTGATCAGGTGGCTCTCCCCCGCGGATCATGTTCCCAGGGGAAAAATCAAGCGGTGAGCAGGCAGCCCCTGCGGCCCATCCCGGCGATTATCAAGCAGATGAGCAGGCGCCAAAACCCCGGCTCAGCTGGGATTTTCGGGAGCTGAACAAACGTAATCCCCTTACTTAGCAGGGCGCTGATCACGTGGCTGTCATGCGGGGATCAGGTGACTGGGCGGGTGATCATGTGACTGCTCCGGGCCCCCTCCCGGAGGGGCCCCCTGCCCCGGGTTATGTGCCTTAGGCAGAAACAAGCAGCTGAGCAGGCATGAATCATGGGCCCCGCCCAAACTGGGGGGAAAATTCCTCGCGAATGTGCAGGGTTAAATCCTGCGGCCCAACCCCGATTATCAAACGGGTGAGCAGGCATGAATCCCCTGCGGCCCCCTGGCGATTATCAAGCAGATGACAGGCATAATCATGCGGCCCAGCTGGCGTTATCAAAATAGATGAGCGGGGATGAATCATCCCGGGCCCCGCTGGCGATTATCAAGCAGCTAAGCAGGCCGGAAACCCGAAAAAACGGGGATTTAAGCGGGTGGAAAGGGATGAATCCTGCTTCCCCGCCTACGTTATCAAACGGATGAGCAGGCATGAATCTTGCGGCCCCGCTGCCCATTATCAAGCAGATGAACAGGCATGCATCCTGCGGCTCAGCTGGCGATTATCAAGCAGATGAGCAGGCATAAATCTTATTAGCAGCTAGCGATTGTCAAGCAGCTGAGCAGGCATGAATCCCCTTCGGCCCATCTGGCGATTATCAAGCAGATGAGCAGGCGTGCATCCCCTGCGCCTCAGCTGGCGATTGTCGAGCAGCGAGCAGGTGCTAATCCCGTAACTCAGCAGGCGCACAGTCACGTGGCTGTCATGCAGAGAATCAGGTATTTGAGGCGCTGATCATGCTTGACTGCTCATGTGCTGATCAGGTAGCTCTCCTGCACGGATCATGTGCCTCCAGCGAAGGCGGGAATCAAGCAGCTGAACAGGCATGAAACCTGTGGCCCAGCTGGCGATTATCAAACGGCGAATGAGCAACCATGAATCCACCGGCCCGGGGCGATTATCGGCGAATGAGCAGGCATGAATCATGCGGCTCAGCTGGCGATTATCAAGCAGATGAGCAGGCATGAATCATGCGGCCCAGCGGCGCTATAAAAACTGCTGAGAGGCATAGATCCTGGCCCAGCTGACGATTATCAAACAGATGGCGGGCATGGATCATGCGGCCCAGCTAGCGATTATCAAGCAGATGAGCAGGCATGCATCCCCGGGTTTTAGCTGGCGATTATCAAAGCAGAGGAGCAG
>NW_027219483.1:0-1087 GCF_027580195.1 Bos mutus
AGTTTCCTGGCTCTCCAGAGCCACCATGAGCCCCCCTGGGGTCACCTGCACAAATGGACCCCAGGGTTTCCTGCCTCAACCGAGAAGACCTCGAGACCTTCTTCAACACGTCGAGGGCCAGATTCCCTCCCATGACCAGGAGCATTGGCGCGCTCCCCCCTCGCCACTCGCATGGGACCCGACTTCCTGGCGCCCGAAGAGGCTCACTGACCTCGCCGTCGTACCTCGTGAAACCGCACACTGGGGCGCCGCTCTCGAACAACCCGAGATTCCCCCGTCGCCGAGATGAGGGCCGCCGTCTCCTGCATGGCCTATGGACCAATCTCGCGACCTCTCCGCGCCTCAGGAGAGCTTGACTCGCTAGTCACCAGTGAGCTCAGAGATACCCGTCGCGATTCGAGCAGCGAAGCGGGTTCTTGCTTCACACGAGATGGATGCCTGTCTCCCGGTCGTCTGGATGCAACCCGAAATCCGTCATCGCCCCTGGAAGGTGTTGCTGCTAGACACAAGCCTGGATGAGGTCTGTGGCCCTGCGTCACTCGAGAAACAATCCCCAGCTTTCGCGCCATAGCTTTCGAATGGAAGGTGGACTTACTGGAGGCTAACAAGAAGCAGCCTGATTCCCGTGTAACTCGAGTCCGCTGTCTTCAGGAAAAAACCACATTAGCTCCCACGTCATCATAAGATGAAGCCTTTCCCGCTTCTAGCGTCTCAGGAGAATCCCACGTTAGGAATTGGAAGTGGGCACTTGGCACCCTTGTCGACCTAGTTCCCGAAATCCCGGTCTCTCGAGAAGGAACACTGGGGTTTTCGGCACCTCCTCTGAGCCTTTCCCTCCTGATCTGGACAAGGAGGGTCAGCTCCTGCTTTGTCTGGAAGGTTCCCGACCTTCGGTCGCACCTCAGGATGAGGCGGTCTCCTGAAGAGGTCGACTCCCTGCTTTGTCTGGAAGGGGTTCCCGACCTTCGGTCACACCTCAGGATGAGGCCGGTCTAGATACCGTCGCGACTCTGAGAGCAGAGCGGGGTTCTTTACTTCCACTCGAGATGGATGCCTGTCTCCCGGGTGTGTCTGGAATGCAACCCTG
>NW_027219484.1:0-4098 GCF_027580195.1 Bos mutus
TATTGAAGATACGACCACTTCCCTTCAGGCTTGCTCTCACGTTCTTCTCTGATGTCTTTGCCTGGAATGCCCTCTGCACTCTTTGGCTTCCATCCCATAGGCATTTTTCGTTTCTTGAATGTCCTAAGTTTCCCTCAAATGCTCTAGAAGCATGTGAACGTTCAGTATGCTCCATTTTCATTTCAAAAGAAAAGATCGTTTGACCTACCATGCAAAGTGGGGGCAACTAGCATTAGAGTCCCAAAAATACTTATACCTTGACAAAGCTCAGTAGTCTTGTGGTTCCTTCTGGAGGTACATTATTAATCTTACAGAATATTAGAAAGATCTTCCATCGTCACTCCGAACTTTGGTGTAATTTGCAATCATCCAAAAGCTTCCAGGTCTAAGTTCAGAAGCTACCCACCACCTGATCAGTATGTAGTGGATTGAAGAATCCAGCATTCTTCACGGCATTACCGTTGATGACTGTGCTGCACACTCCAGTACAGTGGGACAGAGCCTGGATTGTCCACTGGGTCTCATGTGGAATGGAAGAAAGGCTCCCCCTCCGCCACCACCCCCACCCCACTGTTGACAGCCTTGTGACGGCAGTCCCGAAACAAAATCAGACAAACCAGAAGAAGCCCAGATAGTAGTCGCGAGATGAAGGAACTAAGCAGCGGTTGCGTACTTTAAAGAAAGGTTACTCTTTTTGTCTGCCCCTCTACTCCCTTTTCTTCCTGGGCGCCTTAGGAAGGTTTTGTCATGTTTAAATAAAGTGCACAAAAGTACTTATGTGTTGAATCAGATTTGCATTTAACCATCTCTCAAAAGGAAAACTACCTGCATGTTTCTTTCAAAACCGTCAATTCTTTTCAATTCTGAGTTTCTCTCTTACGCCTTAGTTCAGCCTTAACAGTAAAATCATGAAGAACTTCCACACCACACCGCTCTTTGCAAATCAGTGCAACAAGAACCACTATTTTAGAATCTTGCCTACATTTAGTAGAACCAGGCTCTATTCTTTTGTATTTTGCCTGAGGAATCAGGCAATGTCCTGGATTCAGTGTCGCAGGCATCAGCACTTAGGAGACTGGGGTTTGATCCTGGGTGGGAAGATCCGCGAGGAGAAAGGAAATGCAGCCCACTCCCAGTATCCTCGCCTGAAATGCCCACGGACAGAGAGGAGCCTGATGGGCATGCAGTCCATGGTGTAATAAGATTAGGCTCAACCCAGCCTTCCTGAGCCTAGAAAGTATTTTAAAGGAGCCACACTCAGTGTGTGTAATAATAGTAAGCTATTGTGTGTGTGTGTGTGTGTATCTCACTCTTGCCCGTCTTGGAGTCTGTCTCGGAGTCTTCATGTATTTCTGCCTCTGTATCTCTGACAGCCAACCCGCCCGGCCGTTAAATCTAGCCCAGCCTCTCCAAGCGCTCTGGCTCTGGCTGAGGCGCATGAGCCAGCTGTCTCCACTGGCGTGGAGTGCGTCGAAGAGTGTCTGTGTGTCTGTCTGTGTGCCTGCCACTGGCACAAATCTGCCTCTCGGAGGTCTGAGGAAGAAACTGGCGTGGGGCAAGGAGTAGAGGCCGGTAGTGCGAGGGAGGGGAGCTGGCGCTCAGTCGGCCCAGCGCCTCCTGGCTTCCTAGTGGGTTGAGCACCGGACAGGTGCGGCGGGCAGGATTAGGCGCTCAGGATTCGCTGCGTCTGCCGACCATGAGGATTCAGAAGCCCTGGCTGCATTTGAGGTTGGGGAGGCGGGGTGCGCCAGAACCGGCACCTCCGGGGCAGCGTGAAGCCTGGATAGGATCGGGAGGCCCCGCTCAGTGGCGCGGCCGGGTCTGGAGTAACCCTTGGTGGGGAGGCGCCGAGACCTCCCGCACCCTCAGCCCAGTCCCAGGCCCCGCGCGCCTTGCTGCCACCCGCGCCCTCGGTCAATAGGGGTCTGGAAAGCCCCCTCGGGCCCCGGAGCCCAACCAGCGCTGCTGGTCTGGTAGCGGTGTTGAGGCGGGCGCCTCGCACCAGGCCTGGAAGTCGATCACTTCAGTGCAAATGCGGCTCAAGCTGCTGCGCCAGCGACAGCCTCGGCCAGTGGCATTACACAGGAGCAGCGGCGGGGCGGCGCAGCTCTTAAGCGCCCCGAAACTGGCGCGCCACCGTCTCGAGCCGTATCAGCCTGAAGGCGCGGATCTCGTCTGATCTCGGAAGCTAAGCGAGTCGGGCCTGGTTATTATCTTGGATGGGGAGACCTGGGAATCCAGATTGCTCGAGGCTTTGCCTGCAGAAGAGATCGTACAACCGCGTGGCGTCCCGATTCTTGGATCCCCGCAGCCCCAGCCCCTCCGGACGCTGAGAGCAGGTAACCAGGGCCTGACTCCCGCTGCAGACCTGCAGTTGCCTCAGCGCGACCCGCGAGCCTCGCTCCGCATTTGCTTCCAGGAACCAGACGCCCGGCAGTCCGTCTCCACCTGGGGCTCCTTTGGCTTGCCTCAGGCAATCCGGGCTTGCACGACTCCAGTAGAGCCCGGCCCCGTCCACCCCTGCCTCTCGAGGCCATCGTCATGCGCGGTATCGCTGGGCGGCACTGAATAGATGTGCCCACGGGGCATCTATCTTGTTCACTTATACCGTGGGTGGATCTGTGCCCTGGGAGTCGGGCTGCTGGATTATAGTGCTACCTAATTTTAAGCTCCTTCCGGGACCTCTATATTCTTTTCCATACCGGTTTCGCCCACGCCATTCTTATTTCACCGTGAGGATGCTCCTTTGCCTGCATCTTCCACACGGGTTATTGACAGACACGTAGAGTGGCGCTTCCAGCCGACTTAAGGAAGTGGTCCTCCTGGAGTTTGGAGTTGAGTCTGTCCAGTCATGAGTGATGTGGAGCAAGATGACCCACAAATGCCAGATGCAATGTTGTCACCTCCCTGCCTAACGGCTCCTATTTCCAGCATATTGAAGTATTTATCACTTCCATTCAGGCTTGTCCCACGTTCTTCTCTGATTTTCTTTTGCCTGGAATGCCCTCTGCACCTCTTTGGCTTCCATCCCATAGGACCATTTCATTTCTTGAATGTCCTAAGGTTCCCTTGTCATGTAGCCTTCCAGATGCTTTACCTGCCTGTAGGAAGTCTTTACATGCATCTTAACCACAGGACTACATTAAGTTCAACCTGGATATCAAATCAATTATTTACTCTGAAAAGCCTTTCCTGAACCCAGGTTTTGGTGAGAAGAGCCCCTCTATAGGTTCTCAAGGATCTGCCTGTGATGTATCATTAAAGTCGTCTCAGTGAAAGCGAACTCTGTGTCTTCTTCTCTCAGCATTCTATTCCTGAACTTATTACATGCCTCTGGCTCATCATGGGGTGCTCAGTATTTTGTAGTGTGTGAAGACAGGAAAAGATGCGTGGAGGCCTCAAAGGGTGTCATTCGGCCAGCGCTCATCTCTTTGTATGTTGTCACCCAGTTCTTTCTTTCTTCTGCTGATGCCCACACCCACTTTATATTCAGGGACAATCTAGGCATGAGGAACATGAATAAATATAGGTTCTGCTTCCAGAACCTCCAGCATCAATTTCTACACAATTCAGAACTTTTTAATGTCTAGAAGAATGTTTTGAGTACATTCATTTTTCATTTCAAGAAAGATGGTTTGACAGCTGGTTGCGATAACACCAAGAAAGGTTGCTCTTTGTGTCTGCCCCTCTCTCCTTTCTTCCTGGGCGCCTTAGGGTTTTGTCATGGAATTTGAAATAAAGTGCACAAAAAGTCATATGTGTTGAATCAAGATTTTGCATTAACCATCTCTCAAAAAGGAAAAGCTTAGCCTGCATGTTTCTTTCAAACACAAGTATTTCCAAGACCACACTCAAGTGTGTGTGTGTGTGTGTGTGTGTGTGTGTGTGTGTGTGTGTCTATCTCCTCTTGCCGTCTTGGAGTCTGTCTCGGAATCTTCATGTATTTCTGCCTCTGTATCTCTGACAGCCAGCCGCCCGGCCGTTTCGTCTGGCCCGGCCTCTCCCAGGCGCTCTGGCTCTGGCTGAGGAGCTTGCATGAGGCCAGCTGTCTCCCCTTGGCGTGGGTGCGTGCGAGTGTCTGTGTGTCTGTCTGTGTGC
>NW_027219485.1:0-6236 GCF_027580195.1 Bos mutus
GACATACCTGTTCATGCACTGCTTACGTGGCTATCATGCACTGATCACGTGCTGATCATGCACTGATCACGTGACTGATTATGCACTGATTGCGTAGTTATCATGCACTGATCAAGTGACTGCACATGCCCTGATCACGTGACTGATCATGCACTGATCACGTGGCTATCATGCACTGATCACGTGGCTAATCATACATTGGTCACGTAACTAATCATGCACTGATCATGTGGTGATCTTGCACTGATCACGTGGCTGATCATGCACTGATCACGTAGCTATCATGCACTGATCACATGACTTGGCGCATTATTTCGATCGCGTGGATATATACACTGATTACGTGACAGATCATGCACTGATCACGTGGCTGATCATGCACTGATCACGTGGCTGATCATGCACTGATCGCGTGGCTGATCATGCACTGATCACGTGCCCTGGATCATGCACTGATCACGTGGCTGATCATGCACTGATCACGTGACTGATCATGCACTGATCACGTGACTGATCATGCACTAATCACTTGGCTGATCATACACTGTTCACGTGGCAATCATGCACTTATCACGTGACTGCGCATGCACTCATCACGTGAATGATCATGCACTGATCACGTGGCTATCATGCACTGATCACGTGGCTGATCATGCACTGATCACGTGGCTGATCATGCATTGATCCGTGACTGATCATGCACTGAACGTGGCTATCATGCACTGATCCGTGGCTGACATCATGCACTGATCATGACGCGTGACTGATCATGCTGATCGCGTGGCTGATCATGCACTGATCACGTGGCTGATCATGCACTGATCATGTGGCTGATCATGCACTGATCACGTGGCTGATCATGCACTGATCACGTGGCTATCATGCACTGATCGCGTGGCTGATCATGCTTTGATGGCGTGGCTGATCATGCACTGATCAGCGTGGCTGATCATGCACTGATCACGTGGCTGATCATGCACTGATCACGTGGCTGATCATGCACTGATCATCGTGGCTGATCGCGCACTGATCACGTGGCTGATCATGCACTGATCACGTGGCTATCATGCACTGATCACGTGGCTGACATGCACTGACTGATCATGGCTGATCGTACACTGATCACGTGCACTGATCACGTGCACTGATCACGTGGCTGATCATGCACTGATCACGTGGCTGATCATGCACTGATCACGTGGCTGATCATGCACTGATCACGTGCCTGATCATGCACTGATCGCGAAGCTGATCATGCACTGATCGTGGCTGATCATGCACTGATCACGTGACTGATCATGACTCACTGATCATGCTGATCATGCGGTGATCACGTGGCTGATCATGCACACTGATCACGTGGCTGATTACACTGATCCGCTGCATGAGTCGCTGATCATGCACTGATCACGCGTGCCTGATCATGCACTGATCCCGTGGCTGATCATGCACTGATCCGTGGCTGATCATGCACTGATCACGTGGCTGATCATGCACTGATCACGTGACGTGCCGGATCATGCACTGATCACGTGGCTGATCATGCACTGATCACGTGGCTGATCATGCACTGATCCGTGGCTGATCATGCACTGATCACGTGGCTGATCATGCACTGATCGCGTGACTGATCATGCACTGATCACGTGGCTGATCATGCACTGATCACGTGGCTGATCATGCACTGATCACGTGGCTGATCATGCACTGATCACGTGGCTGATCATGCACTGATCACGTGGCTGATCATGCACTGATCGTGGCTGATCATGCACTGATCACGTGGCTGATCATGCACTGATCACGTGGCTGATCATGCACTGATCCGTGGCTGATCATGCACTGATCACGTGGCTGATCATGCACTGATCACGTGGCTGATCATACACTGATCACGTGGCTGATCATGCACTGATCACGTGGCTGATCATACACTGATCGTGACTGATCATACACTGATCACGTGGCTGATCATGCACTGATCACGTGGCTGATCATGCACTGATCACGTTGCTGATCATGCACTGATCACGTGGCTGATCATTCACTGATCACGTGGCTGATCATGCACTGATCACGTGGCTGATCATGCACTGATCACGTGGCTAATCATGCACTGATCACGTAGCTGATCATACACTGATCCGTGGCTGATCATGCACTGATCACGTGGCTGATCATGCACTGATCACGTGGCTGATCATGCACTGATCACGTGGCTGATCAGGCACTGATCACGTGGCTGATCATGGACTGATGACATGCCTGATCATGCACTGATGACGTGGCTGATCATGCACTGATCACGTGGCTGATCATGCACTGATCACGTGGCTGATCATGCACTGATCACGTGGCTGATCATGCACTGATCACGTGGCTGATCATGCACTGATCGCGTGGCTGATCATGCACTGATCACGTGGCTGATCATGCACTGATCACGTGGCTGATCATACACTGATCACGTGGCTGATCATGCACTGATCACGTGGCTGATCATGCACTGATCACGTGGCTGATCATGCACTGATCACGTGGCTGATCATGCACTGATCACGTGGCTATCATGCACTGATCACGTGGCTGATCATGCACTGATCACGTGTGACTGATCATGCACTGATCACGTGGCTGATCATGCACTGATCACGTGGCTGATCATGCACTGTTCACGTGGCTGATGATCACTGATCACGTGGCTGATCATGCACTGATCTGATCACGTGGCTGATCATGCACTGATCGTGGCTGATCATGCACTGATCACGTGGCTGATCATACACTGATCACGTGGCTGATCATGCACTGATCACGTGGCTGATCATGCACTGATCACGTGGCTGATCATGCACACTGATCACGTGGCTGATCATGCACTGATCACGTGGCTGATCATGCACTGATCATGTGACTGATCATGCACTGATCACGTGACTGATCATGCACTGATCACGTGGCTGATCATGCACTGATCACGTGGCTGATCATGCACTGATCACGTGCCTGATCATGCACTGATCACGTGGCTGATCATGCACTGATCGCGTGGCTGATCATGCACTGATCACGTGGCTGATCATGCCTGATCACGTGGCTGATCATACACTGGCTCATCATGCACTGATCACGTGGCTGATCATGCACTGATCACGTGGCTGATCATGCACTGATCACGTGGCTGATCATGCACTGATCCCGTGGCTGATCATGCCCTGATCACGTGGCTGATCATGCACTGATCACGTGGCTGATCATGCACTGATCACGTGGCTGATCATGCACTTATCACGTGGCTGATCATGCACTGATCACGTGACTGATCATGCACTGATCACGTGGCTGATCATGCACTGATGACGTGGCTGATCATGCACTGATCACGAAGCTGATCATACACTGATCACGTGACTGTGCATGAACTGATCACGTGGCTGATCTGATCATGCACTGATCACGTGGCTGATCATGCACTGATCACGTAGCTGATCACTGATCACGTGATGATCATGCACTGATCATTATATGCTGATCACGTGGCTGATCATGCACTGATCACGTGGCTGATCATGCACTGATCGCGTGGCTGATCATGCACTGATCACGTGGCTGATCATGCACTGATCACGTGGCTGATCATGCACTGATCACGTGACTGATCATCACTGATCACGTGACTGATCATGCATGATCTCTGATCCGCACCTGATATCATGCACTGATCACGTGGCTGATCATGCACTGATCACGTGTCATGCACTGATCCGTTGATCATGCACTGATCACGTGGCTGATCATGCACTGATCACGTGGCTGATCATGCACTGATCACGTGCTGATCATGCACTGATCACGTGGACTGATCATGCACTGATCACGTGGCTGATCATGCACTGATCACGTGGCTGATCATGCACTGATCACGTGGCTGATCATGCACTGATCACGTGGCTGATCATGCACTGATCACGTGACTGATCATGCACTGATCACGTGGCTGATCATACACTGATCACGTGACTGATCATGCACTGATCCGTGGCTGATCATGCACTGATCACGTGGCTGATCATGCACTGATCACGTGGCTGATCATGCACTGATCACGTGACTGATCATGCACTGATCACGTGGCTGATCATGCACTGATCACGTGACTGATCATGCACTGATCACGTGGCTGATCATGCACTGATCACGTGCCTGATCACTGCTTACGTGACTGATCATGCACTGATCACGTGGCTGATCATGCACTGATCACGTGGCTGATCATCATGCACTGATCACGTGGCTGATCATGCACTGATCACGTGGCTGATCATGCACTGATCACGTGGCTGATCATGCACTGATCACGTGGCTGATCATGCACTGATCACGTGGCTGATCATGCACTGATCACGTGGCTGATCATGCACTGATCACGTGACTGATCATGCACTGATCACGTGGCTGATCATGCACTGATCACGTGGCTGATCATGCACTGATCACGTGACTGATCATGCACTGATCACGTGGCTGATCATGCACTGATCACGTGGCTGATCATGCACTGATCACGTGACTGATCATGCACTCTTCACGTGGCTGATCATGCACTGATCACGTGGCTGAGCATGCACTGATCACATGGCTGAACATACACTGATCACGTGGCTGATCATGCACTGATCACGTGGCTGATCATGCACTGATCACGTGGCTGATCATGCACTGATCACGAAGCTGATCATGCACTGATCACGTGGCTGATCATGCACTGATCACGTGGCTGATCTTGCACTGATCACGTGGCTGATCATGCACTGATCACGTGGCTGATCATGCACTGATCACGTGGCTGATCATGCACTGATCACGTGGCTGATCATGCACTGATCTGATCATGTGACTGATCATGCACTGATCACGTGCCTGATCATGCACTGATCACGTGGCTGATCATGCACTGATCGTGGCTGATCATACACTGATCCGTGACTGATCATGCACTGATCGCGTGGCTGATCATGCACTGATCACGTGGCGGATCATGCACTGATCACGTGGCTGATCATGCACTGATCACGTGGCTGATCATGCACTGATCAGCGTGGCTGATCATGCACTGATCAAGTGCTGATCATGCACTGATCCGTGGCTGATCATGCACTGATCACGTGGCTGATCATGCACTGATCACGTGGCTGATCATGCACTGATCACGTGGCTGATCATACACTGATCACGTGGCTGATCATGCACTGATCACTTTGCTGATCATGCACTGATCACGTGGCTGATCATTCACTGATCACGTGGCTGATCATACACTGATCACGTGGCTGATCATGCACTGATCACGTTGCTGATCATGCACTGATCACGTGGCTCATCATGCACTGATCACGTGGCTGATAAGACACTGATCGCGTGACTCATCATGAACTGATGACATACCTGTTCATGCACTGATCACGTGACTGATCATGCACTGATCACGTGCTGATCATGCACTGATCACGTGACTGATTATGCACTGATCGCGTAGCTATCATGCACTGATCAAGTGACTGCACGTGCCCTGATCACGTGACTGATCATGCACTGATCACGTGGCTATCATGCACTGATCACGTGGCAATCATACATTGGTCACGAAACTAATCATGCACTGACCCCGTGGTGATCTTGCACTGATCACGTGGCTGATCATGCACTGATCACGTAGCTATCATGCACTGATCACGTGCCTCGTCTTGCACTGATCACGTGGCTATCATACACTGATTACGTGACAGATCATGCACTGATCACGTGACTGATCATGCACTGATGTGGTGGCTATCATGCATTGATCACGTCTTTGATCATACACTGATCACGTGACTGATCATGCACTGATCACGTGGCTATCATGCACTGATAAGGTGGCTATCGTGCACTGATCACGTGGCTGCTCATACACTGATCACGTGGCTATCATGCACTGATTTCGTGACTGCGCATGCTCTGATCCCGTGACTGATCATGCACTGATCACGTGGCTATAAGGCACTGATCACGTGACTGCGCATGAACTGATGACATACCTGTTCATGCACTGCTTACGTGGCTATCATGCACTGATCACGTGCTGATCATGCACTGATCACGTGACTGATTATGCACTGATTGCGTAGTTATCATGCACTGATCAAGTGACTGCACATGCCCTGATCACGTGACTGATCATGCACTGATCGCGTGGC
>NW_027219486.1:0-1813 GCF_027580195.1 Bos mutus
GTATCGAGCAGATGAGCAGGCAGGTGTCAGCGTGGCTCAGCTGGCGAGTATCAGGCAGATGAGCAGGCAGGTGTCGCGCGGCTCAGCTGGCGGTATCAGGCAGATGAGCAGGCAGGCAGGTGTCCGCGCGGCTCAGCTGGCGAAGTATCAAACAGATGAGCAGGCAGGTGTATTGCAGCTCAGCTGGCGAGTATCAGGCAGATGAGCAGGCAGGTGTCGCGCGGCTCAGCTGGCGAGTATCAGGCAGATGAGCAGGCAGGTGTCGCCCGGCTCAGCTGGCGAGTATCAGGCAGATGAGCAGGCAGGTGTCGCGGTGGCTCAGCTGGCGAGTATCAAGCAGATGAGCAGGCAGGTGTCGCGGCGGCTCAGCTGGCGAGTATCAGGCAGATGAGCAGGCAGATGTCGTGGCTCAGCTGGCGGTATCAGGCAGATGAGCAGGCAGGTGTCGCAGCTCAGCTGGCGAGTATCAGGCAGATGAGCAGGCAGGTGTCTCAGCGGCTCCGCTGGCGAGTATCAGGCAGATGAGCAGGCAGGTGTCGCGCGGCTCCGCTGGCGAGTATCAGGCAGATGAGCAGGCAGGTGTCAGCGGCTCAGCTGGCGAGTATCAGGCAGATGAGCAGGCAGGTGTGCGGCGGCTCAGCTGGCGGTATCAGGCAGATGAAGCAGGCAGGTGTTTCAGGCGGCTCAGCTGGCAGGTATCAGGCAGCGAATGAGCAGGCAGGTGTCGCGCTGGCTCAGCTGGCGATTATCAGGCGATGAGCAGGCAGGTGTCGCGTGGCTCAGCTGGCGATTATCAGGCAGATGAGCAGGCAGGTGTCGCGGCTCAGCTGGCGATTATCAGGCAGATGAGCAGGCAGGTGTCGCACTCGGCTCAGCTGGCGATTATCAGGCAGATGAGCAGGCAGGCAGGTGTCGCGCGGCTCAGCTGGCGAGTATCAGGCAGATGAGCAGGCAGGTGTCAGCGGGGCTCAGCTGGCGAGTATCAGGCAGATGAGCAGGCAGGTGTCGCGCGGCTCAGCTGGCAGTATCAGGCAGATGAGCAGGCAGGTGTCGCGGCTCAGCTGGCGGTATCAGGCAGATGAGCAGGCAGGTGTCTGGCGGCTCAGCTGGCGAGTATCAGGCAGATGAGCAGGCAGGTGTCTTGGCGGCTCAGCTGGCGAGTATCAGGCAGATGAGCAGGCAGGTGTGCGGCTCAGCTGGCGAGTATCAGGCAGATGAGCAGGCAGGTGTCGTCTGTGGCTCAGCTGGCGGTATCAGGCAGATGAGCGGGCAGGTGTCGCAGGGCTCAGCTGGCGAAGTATCAGGCAGATGAGCAGGCAGGTGTCGTGCGGCTCCGCTGGCGAGTATCAGGCAGATGAGCAGGCAGGTGTCGCAGCGGCTCCGCTGGCGAGTATCAGGCAGATGAGCAGGCAGGTGTCGCAGCTCAGCTGGCGAGTATCGAGCAGATGAGCAGGCAGGTGTGCTGGTATCGAGCAGATGAGCAGGCAGGATGCTCGGCTCAGTATCTGGCAGGCAGGTGTGAGTATCAGGCAGATGAGCAGGCAGGTGTCGCGGCTCAGCTGGCAGTATCAGGCAGATGAGCAGGCAGGTGTCGTGCGGCTCAGCTGGCGAAGTATCAGGCAGATGAGCAGGCAGGTGTCGCTGCGGCTCCGCTGGCGAGTATCAGGCGAATGAGCAGGCAGGTGTCGCGCAAGCTCAGCTGGCGAGTATCAGGCAGATGAGCAGGCAGGTGTCGCGCAGCGGCTCAGCTGGCGAGTATCAGGCAGATGAGCAGGCAGGTGTCGCGCGGCTGCTGGCGAGTATCGAGCAGATG
>NW_027219487.1:0-4704 GCF_027580195.1 Bos mutus
AGCAGATGAGCAGGCAGGTGTCGCGCGGCTCAGCTGGCGATTATCAAGCAGATGAGCAGGCAGGTGTGTCGTGCGGCTCAGCTGTCGATTATCAAGCAGATGAGCAGGCAGGTTTCGCGCGGCTCAGCTGGCGATTATCAAGCAGATGAGCAGGCAGGTGTGCGCGCGGCTCAGCTGGCGATTATCAAGCAGATGAGCAGGCAGGTGTCGCGCGGCTCAGCTGGCGATTATCAAGCAGATGAGCAGGCAGGTGTCGCGCGGCTCAGCTGGCGATTATCAAGCAGATGAACAGGCAGGTGTCGCGCGGCTCAGCTGGCGATTATCAAGCAGATGAGCAGGCAGGTGTCGGCGGCTCAGCTGGCGATTATCAAGCAGATGAGCAGCAGGCAGGTGTCGCGCGGCTCAGCTGGCGATTATCAAGCAGATGAGCAGGCAGGTGTCGCGCGTGGCTCAGCTGTCGATTATCAAGCAGATGAGCAGGCAGGTGTCGCGCGGCTCAGCAAGCAGAAGAGCAGGCAGGTGTCATCACCGATTGTTGGCGATTATCAAGCAGATGAGCTGGTGCGAGTCTCCTGCGGCTCAGCTGTCGAGTATCAACAGATGAGCAGGCAGGTGTCGCAGCGGCTCAGCTGGCGAGTATCAGGCAGATGAAGCAGCGCAGGTGGAGGTCGGGCTCCGCTGGCGATTATAACAAAAATGAGCAGGCAGGTGTCTCGAAGCTCAACTCCGCGAATATCGAAGCAGATGAGCAGGCAGGTGTCGAGGGCGGCTCAGCTAGCCGTATCGGGCAGATGAGCGGGCAGGTGTCGCGGTTGAGCTGGCGAAATTATCAAACAGATGAGCAGGCAGGTGTCGGCGGCTCAGCTGGCGGTATCGGAGCAGATGAGCGGAGCAGGTGTCGCCGTGGCTCGCTGGCGGTATCGGAGTGATGAGCAGGCAGGTGTCGCGCGGCCTCAGCTGGCGGTATCAGGCAGATGAGCAGGCGGGTGTCATCGCGCGCTCAGCTGTCGGGTATCGGGCAGATGAGCAGGCAGGTGGGTCATAGCTAGCTAGTGACATCAAAGCAGATGAGCAGAGCAGGTGCCGCCCGGCGCGGCTCAGCTGGCGATTATCAAGATGAACAGGCAGGTGTCGCGCGGGCTCCGCTGGCGGGTATCAGCAGATGAACAGGCGGGTGTCATAGCGGCTCAGCTGGCGATTATCGGGCAGATGAGCAGGCAGGTGTCGCGGGCTCAGCTGGCGAAGTATCAAACAGATGAGCAGGGCAGGCGTCGTGAGGCTCAGCTGGCGATTATCAAGCAGATGAGCAGGCAGGTGTCCGTGGCGGCTCAGCTGGCGAATATCAGGCAGATGAGCAGGCAGATTAGCCACGTGAGCTCAGCTGGCGAGTATCAAGCAGATGAGCAGGCAGGTGTCGCGCGGCTCAGCTGGCGATTATCAGGCAGATGAGCAGGCAGGTGTCGCGCAGCTCGGCTGGCCAGTATCAAGCAGATGAGCAGGCAGGTGTCCGCGGGGCTCAGCTGGCGAGTATCAGGCAGATGAGCAGGCAGGTGTCGGGCTCAGCTGGCGAGTATCAGGCAGATGAGCAGGCAGGTGTCGCGCGGCTCAGCTGGCGAATATCAGGCAGATGAGCAGGCAGGGTGTCGCGCGGCTCACCTGGCGAGTATCAGGCAGATGAGCAGGCAGGTGTCACGCGGCTCAGCTGGCGAGTATCAGGCAGATGAGCAGGCAGGTGTCGCGGGGGTCAGCTGGAGATTATGAAGCAGATGAGCAGGCAGGAGTATCGAGGCTCAGCTGGCGAATATCAGGCAGATGAGCAGGCAGGTGTCGGATGGGCTCAGCTGGCGAGTATCAAGCAGATGAGCAGGCAGGTGTCGCGCGGGCTCAGCTGGTGAGTATCAGGCAGATGAGCAGGCAGGTGTCGCGCGGCTCAGCTGGCGAGTATCAGGCAGATGAGCAGGCAGGTGTCGCGCGGCTCAGCTGGCGAGTATCAGGCAGATGAGCAGGCAGGTGTCGCGCGGCTCAGCTGGCGAGTATCAGGCAGATGAGCAGGCAGGTGTCTCCGCTGGCTCAGCTGGCGAGTATCAGGCAGATGAGCAGGCAGGTGTCGCGGCTCAGCTGGCGTTATCAAGCAGATGAGCAGGCAGGTGTCCGCGCGGCAGGCAGGTGTCGCGCGGCTCAGCTGGCGATTATCAGGCAGATGAGCGGGCAGGTGTCGCGGCTCAGCGGCTCAGCTGGCAGGTATCAGGCAGATGAGCAGGCAGGCAGGTGTCGCGGCGGCTCAGCTGGCGAGTATCAGGGCGAGTATCAGGCAGATGAGCAGGCAGGTGTCGCGCGGCTCGGCTGGCGGTATCAGGCAGATGAGCAGGCAGGTGTCGCGGCGGCTCCGCTGGCGGTATCAGGCAGATGAGCAGGCAGGTGTCGCGCGGCTCGGCTGGCGGTATCAGGCAGATGAGCAGGCGGGTGTCGCGCGGCTCAGCTGGCGAGTATCGGCAGATGAGCAGGCGGGTGTCGCGCGGCTCAGCTGGCGAGTATCAGGCAGATGAGCAGGCAGGTGTCGCGCGGGCTCAGCTGGCGAGTATCAGGCAGATGAGCAGGCAGGTGGTGTCGCGGCTCAGCTGGCGAGTATCAGGCAGATGAGCAGGCAGGTGTGGCGCGGCTCAGCTGGCTGGCGAGTATCAGGCAGAGCAGGCTGGGTGTCGCAGATGGCAGGCGGCTGGCGAGTATCAGGCAGATGAGCAGGCGGGTGTCGCTGGCGGCTCGGCTGGCGAGGTATCAGGCAGATGAGCAGGCGGGCAGGCAGGTGTCGCGGCTCAGCTGGCGAGTATCAGGCAGATGAGCAGGCGGGTGTCGCGGCGGCTCAGCTGGCGAGTATCAGGCAGATGAGCAGGCAGGTGTCGGCGCGGCTCAGCTGGCGAGTATCAGGCAGATGAGCAGGCAGGTGTCGCGCGGCTCAGCTGGCGGTATCAGGCAGATGAGCAGGCAGGTGTCGCGGCGGCTCAGCTGGCGAGTATCAGGCAGATGAGCAGGCAGGTGTCGCGGCTCCGGCTGGCGAGTATCAGGCAGATGAGCAGGCAGGTGTCGCGCGGCTCAGCTGGCGAGTATCAGGCAGATGAGCAGGCAGGTGTCGCGCGGCTCAGCTGGCGGTATCAGGCAGATGAGCAGGCAGGGATGAGCAGGCAGGTGTCGCGCGGCTCAGCTGGCGAGTATCAGGCAGATGAGCAGGCAGGTGTCGCGCGGCTCTCAGCTGGCGAGTATCAGGCAGATGAGCAGGCAGGTGTCGCGCGGCTCAGCTGGCGATTATCAGGCAGATGAGCAGGCAGGTGTCGCGCGGCTCAGCTGGCGAGTATCAGGCAGATGAGCAGGCAGGTGTCGCGCGGCTCAGCTGGCTGGCGAGTATCAGGCAGATGAGCAGGCAGGTGTCAGCAGCTCGGCTCGGCTGGCGAGTATCGAGCAGATGAGCAGGCAGGGTGTCGCGGGCTCAGCTGGCGAGTATCAGGCAGATGAGCAGGCAGGTGTGCCGCGGCTCAGCTGGCGATTATCAGGCAGATGAGGCTCAGCTGGCGAGTATCAGGCAGATGAGCAGGCAGGTGTCGCGCGGCTCAGCTGCTGGCGGCTCAGCTTATCAGGCAGATGAGCAGGCAGGTGTATCGTGGCTCAGCTGGCGATTATCAGGCAGATGAGCAGGCAGGTGTCGCGGCGGCTCAGCTGGCGAGTATCAGGCAGATGAGCAGGCGGGTGTCGCGCGGCTCAGCTGGCGATTATCAGGCAGATGAGCAGGCAGGTGTCGCGGCTCAGCTGGCGAGTATCAGGCAGATGAGCAGGCAGGTGTCGCGCGGCTCAGCTGGCGATTATCAGGCAGATGAGCAGGCAGGTGTCGCGCGGCTCAGCTGGCGTAGTATCAGGCAGATGAGCAGGCAGGTGTCGCAGGTGTCGCGCGGCTCAGCTGGCGAGTATCAGGCAGATGAGCAGGCAGGTGTCGCGCGGCTCAGCTGGCGAGTATCAGGCAGATGAGCAGGCAGGTGTCCCGCGGCTCAGCTGGCGATTATCAGGCAGATGCAGCAGGCAGGTGTCGCGCGGCTCAGCTGGCGAGTATCAGGCAGATGAGCAGGCAGGTGTCGCGCGGCTCAGCTGGCGAGTATCAGGCAGATGAGCAGGCAGGTGTCGCGGCTCAGCTGGCGAGTATCAGGCAGATGAGCAGGCAGGTGTCGCGCGGCTCAGCTGGCGGTATCAGGCAGATGAGCAGGCAGGTGTCGCGCGGCTCAGCTGGCGAGTATCAGGCAGATGAGCAGGCAGGTGTCGTGGCGGCTCAGCTGGCGAGTATCAGGCAGATGAGCAGGCAGGTGTCGCGCGGCTCAGCTGGCGAGTATCAGGCAGATGAGCAGGCAGGTGTCGCGCGGCTCAGCTGGCGGGTATCAGGCAGATGAGCAGGCAGGTCGCGGGCGGCTCAGCTGGCGAGTATCAGGCAGATGAGCAGGCAGGTGCGGGCTCAGCTGGAGTATCAGGCAGATGAGCAGGCAGGTGTCCGCAGGCTCAGCTGGCGAGTATCAGGCAGATGAGCAGGCAGGTGTCGCAGGCGGCTCAGCTGGCGAGTATCAGGCAGATGAGCAGGCAGGTGTCGCGCGGCTCAGCTGGCGCGGTATCAGGCAGATGAGCAGGCAGGTGTCGCGTGGCTCAGCTGGCGATTATCGGGCAGATGAGCAG
>NW_027219488.1:0-2859 GCF_027580195.1 Bos mutus
TCAGTGTGATCAGCCACGTGATCAGTGCATGATAGTACGTGACCCCTGCATGATCAGTCGCGTGATCAGTGCATGATGAGCCATGGGATCAGTGCATGATAGCCATGTGATCGGTGCATGATAGCTATGTGATCAGTGCATGATCAGCCACGTAATCAGTGCATGATCAGTGCGTGATCAGTGCATATTCAGCCACGTGATCAGTGCATGATCAGCCGCGTGATCGTGTGCATATCAGCCGTGATCAGTGCATGATCAGCCGCGTGATCAGTTCATTATCAGGCACGTGATCGGTGCATGATCTGTCACGTGATCAGTGCATGATCAGCCACGTGATCAGTGCATGATCAGTCGCGTGTTCAGTGTATATTCAGTCCGTGATCAGTGCATGATCAGCCGCGTGATCAGTGCATGTTCAGCCACGTGATCAGTGCATGATCAGCCACGTGATCAGTGCATGATCAGCCACGTGATCAGTGCATGGTCAGCCACGTGATCAGTGCATTATCAGGCACGTGATGACTGCATGGATCAGTCGTGATGATAAGTGCATGATCAGTGCGTGATCAGTGCATGATCAGCCACGTGATCAGTGCATGATCAGCCCCGCGTGATCAGTGCATGATCAGTCACGTGATCAGTGCATGATCAGTGCGTGATCGTGATCAGTGCGTGATCAGTGTATGATCCCGTGATCAGTGCATGATCAGCCGCGTGATCAGTGTGATCATGATCATCATCCGTGATCGGTGCATGATCAGCCGCGTGATCAGTGCATGATCAGCCACGTGATCAGTGCATGATCAGTCGCGTGATCAGTGCATGATCAGCCACGTGATCGGTGCATGATCAGCCACGTGATCAGCTCATGATCAGCCACGTGATCAGTGCATGATCATCAACCCGCGTGATCAGTGCATGATCAGCCCGTGATCAGTGCATGATCAGCCACGTGATCGGTGCATGATCAGTCACGTGATCAGTGCATGATCAGCCCGTGATCAGTGCATGATCAGCCGCGTGATCAGTGCATGATCAGTTTCGTGATCAGTGCATGTTCAGCCACGTGATCAGTGCATGATCAGCCACGTGATCAGTGCATGATCAGCCACGTGATCAGTGCATGATCAGTTTCGTGATCAGTGTGCATGATCAGCCACGTGATCAGTGCATGATCAGACACGTGATCAGTGCATGATCAGCCACGTGATCAGTGCATTATCAGTAACGTGATCAGTGTATGATCAGACGCGTGATCAGTGCATGATCAGCCACGTGATCAGTGCATGATCAGCCATGTGATCAGTGCATGCACAGTCACGTGATCAGTGTATGATCAGGCGTGATCAGTGCATGATCAGCCACGTGATCAGTGCATGATCAGCCACGTGATCAGTGCATGATCAGTCGCGTGATCAGTGCATGATCAGCTTCGTGATCAGTGCATGATCAGCCACGTGATCAGTGCATGATCAGCCACGTGATCAGTGTGAAGCCACCTGATCAGCATGATAAGCAACGTGATTACTGCATGATCAGCCACGTGATCAGTGTATGATCAGCCACGTGATTAGTGCATGATCATCCACGTTATCAGTGTATGATCAGCCACGTGATCTGTGCATGATCAGGCACGTGATCATTGCATGATCAGTCACGTGATCGGTGTATGATCAGCCACGTGATCAGTGCATGATAGCACCGTGACCACTGCATGATCAATCATGTGATCAGTGCATGATAAGCCATGGGATCAGTGCATGATCAGTCACGTGGTCAGTGCATGCGCAGCCACGTGATCAGTGTATGATAAGCCACGTGATCAGTGCATGATAAGCCACGTAATCAGTGCATGATCAGCCACGTGATCACTGTGTGATCAGCCACGTGATCAGTGCATGTGGCGTCATGTGATCAGTCTATAATCAGCCACGTGTTCAGTGCATGATTGACACGTGATCAGTGCATGATAGACACGTGATCAGTGCATGATCAGTCACATTATCTGTGCATGCGCAGTCAAGTTATTAGTGCATGATAGCTAAGTGATCAGTGCATGATCAGCCACGTACTCAGTGCATGATCACCACGTGATCAGTGAATGATGAACCACGTTATCAGTGCATGCACATTCACGTGTTCAGTGTATGATCAGCTTCGTGATCAGTGCATGATCAACCGCGTGATCAGTGCATGATCACGCAGGTGAAGAGTGCATGATTAGTCACGTGATCAGTGTATGATAGCCAGCTTAACAGTGCATGATCAGCCACGAGATCAGTGCATGATCAGCCACGTGATCAGTGCATGATAGCCAGGTGATCAGTGCATGATCAGTCACGTGATTAGTGTATGATTTGTCACTTGATCAGTGTATGATATCCACGTGATCAGTTCATGTGCCGTCATGTGATCAGTGCATGATAGCTTCACGATCAGTGCATGATCAGCCACGTGATCAGGGCAAGATTGCCAAGTGATCAGTGCATGATTAGTTACGTGATCAATGTATGATTAGCCACGTGATTAGTGCATGATCAGCCACGTGATCAGTGCATGATCACCCACGTGATGACTGCATGATACGCAACGTGATTAGTGCATTATCAGCCACGTGATCAGTGTATGATCAGCCACGTGATCAGTGCATGATCAGCCACGTGATCACTGCATGCAAAGTCACATGATCAGTGTACGATCAGCTTCATGATCATTGCATCATTAGTTACGTGATCAATGTATGATTAGCCACGTGATCAGTGCATGATATCCACGTGATCAATGCATGATCAGTCACGTATCCATGGCATGCGCAGTCATGTGATCAGTGCATGACAGCTACACAATCGTTGCATAATC
>NW_027219489.1:0-6277 GCF_027580195.1 Bos mutus
GTTCATTATGGATAAAGGGCCGATTGTTCACCTTGCACCCAACATTATCATTCCTCTCCAAAGGGAATGGATCATGTTAAAACTGGATTTTGTTTTTGGCTGTTCCTCATTTTAGCAGTTTTGAAATGAGATTTTATGGATATAATCTCCCCACCTCACAGTCAAATAAATGCTGATCCCAGCTCCTCTTCTTTTCTCCTCCATGAGTATCACAGAGAATCCTACCCGATCATATTTTTCAGCATGTTGGATCAAGAGAGGGCAAGTCATTGTCAGTTTGTTAGCATCACCTCATTTTCATTAGATTGTTCTTTGGGTTTCAAAGACTAGTGCCCTTGTAACTTACATTATACAGCCTTAAAATTGCACATAAAAGTTTGCTGTGGAAGAGTAGTAAATGTAAGATAAATGGAAAAGGTTAAGGGGAAAATGGTGCTAAGAGCTTCTCACAAATGGTTTCTCATCATAAAAGCCCAGCGATATCTCCAAGTGACAAATTAACTTGAGACTGTGCTTTGCATTTTTAAGTAATGTGTGGCAGGATAATTCCATTTGTGTTCAAGCCAGAGGTCAACGCCTCACTTACTCCGCTTGTGCTTTTTGTCTAATAGTGTAGAAAAGAGAGCTGGCTGTGTGGGTGTTTAATTTACTTTGATTTTGCAAATGCATTGTGTCATGATCCAGTCAGTACTGAGATTCTAGGGGTTAAGGCAAACTGCCTTATAGAAGGTGTCTGTGCTAAGGGCCTAGGGACAGCATATTTTCTGAAAGGAATACTGTGCTTAGAACACTTCTTAAAATAATTCTTGTTCTGGCTTGGACCATGCTTTCAGTTTAGTGGGGCCACTTGAAAGGACATCAAGGTGTCAGTCATTTATATCACTTCCCTGTCGTTGAGTGGGTAGAAGACATTCATGAGTGATATGGTGGTTCTTTCCGTTAGCAACTTAGAGGTTCTATTATGAAAATTAACTTTGAGCAAGTGACTCTATATTTCTAACAAGAATATGCATATTGATGTCACTTAGACTCTTTGGGAGAAATATAAAATACCTATATAAATTTTAACATTTGTACATTTGTGATTTCTTGAACAGTTATGGGAATAAAAAGAAAAGAGTTCCTCCCCTGACTTCCTAGTCTGTTTACTGAAACCTGAGGGATCATGTGAAAACTCTTAATTCTTCAAGCTGTTAGTGTCAGAATTAGAAGTTTATTTTATTTTACAAGCTTCCTTGTATGTCATTTAGTTTTTTCTTTTTTGCTTTACTGAAGGATAGTTGAGTTATAATATTACATTAGTTGCAGGTATACAACATACTGATTCAATGCTTTTATGTTACATACTACATGAAAAAAGGTTTAATTTCTAACCCAAATCAGAAAAAAAGCACTCCAGAATGAAATTAATACAAGCCAGTCCCTTGATATTTGGCATTATTTAGGCGAGATGAAATGAGGCTGCCATATGTGCACTAATAATAACATTTGAAGAGCAGTTCACAGATGTAAAGAGTTTTCATGTATATCACACCATTTCTAAACAATAGAGGTGGGTATGGCCATCCCCATTTTACAAATGAAAACCAGCAGGATTATGTATATCTTCCAAGGCTACTCAGCAGAGTCAGGACTCAAAAGCAGGTTGAAACATTTCAAATCCAGGCCTTCTTTTTTGTTTGCATTTTTATTTTTTAAAATTGAAGTGTAGTTGATATCAAACTGCAAATTGACTCAGTTATATACATACACACACAGACACACACACACACACACACTTTTTTCCAGATTTTTTCCATTATAGATTATTATAAGATATTGGATGTAGCTCTCTGTGCTATACAGTAGATCCTTGTCATTTTATCTATTTCATAAATAGTAGTTTGTATCTGTTAATCGAAAACTCCCAATTTACCCCTCCCCCTTCCCTGTTTGGTTGCCGTAGTTTGTTTTCTATGTTTGTGTGTTTATTTCTGTTTTGTATCATTGATTACATTCCACATAAAAGTGATATCATATGTTATTTGTCTTTCTCTGCCTGACTTACTTCAGTTAGTATGATAATCTCTATGTCCATCTGTGTTGTTGCAAAAATTATTTCATTTATTTTTTATGCGTGAGTAAATTTTCCATGTATGTGTACCACATCTTTTTTATCTGTTTATCTGTCAGTGGACAGTTAGGTTGTTTCCATGTCTTGCTTATTGTAAATAGTGCTGTTATGAACATTGGGGAGAATGTATCTTTTTGGATTAGAGTTTTCTCCCGATATATGCTCTGAAATGGTATTTCTGGTTCATATAGTAATTCTATATGTAATTCTATATAGTAATTCTATGTAAAACATCAGAATGGGAAAGACTAGAGATCTCTTCATGAAAATTAGAGATACCAAGGGAACATTTCATGCAAAGATGGGCTCAATAAAGGACAGAAATGGTATGGACCTAACAGAAGCAGAAGATTTTAAGAAGAGGTGGCAAGAATACACAGATCAGATCAGATCAGTTGCTCAGTCATGTCCGACTCTTTGCAACCCCATGATTTGCAGCACACCAGGCCTCCCTGTCCAACACCAACTCCCGGAGTTCACTCAGACTCACGTCCATTGAGTCAGTGATACCATCCAGCCATCTCATCCACTGTCGTCCCCTTCTCCTCCTGCCCCCAATCCCTCCTAGCATCAGTCTTTTCCAATGAGTCAACTCTTCGAATGAGGTGGCCAAAGTACTGGAGTTTCAGGTTCAGCATCATTCCCTCCAAAGAAATCCCAGGGCTGATCTCCTTCAGAATGGACTGGTGGATATCCTTGCAGTACAAGGGACTCTCAAGAGTCTTCTCCAACACCACAGTTCAAAATTCTTCAGTGCTCATCAATTCTTCAGTGCTCAGCCTTCTTCACAGGCCAACTCTCACACCCATACATGACCACAGGAAAAACCATAGCCTTGACTAGACAAACCTTTGTTGGCAAAGTAATGTCTCTGCTTTTCAATGTGATATCTAGGTTGGGCATAACTTTCCTTCCAAGGAGTAAGCGTCTTTTAATTGCATGGCTGCAATCACCATCTGCAGTGATTTTGGAGCCCAGAAAAACAAAGTTTGACACTGTTTCCACTGTTTCCCCATCTATTTCCCATGAAGTGATGGGACCGGATGCCACGATCTTCGTTTTCTGAATGTTGAGCTTTAAGCCAACTTTTTCACTCTCCACTTTTACTTTCATCAAGAGGCTTTTGAGTTCCTCTTCAGTTTCTGCCATAAGGGTGGTGTCATCTGTATATCTGAGGTTATTGATATTTCTCCCGGCAATCTTGATTCCAGCTTGTGTTTCTTCCAGTCCAGTGTTTTTCATGATGTACTCTGTATATAAGTTAAATAAGCAGGGTGACAATTTACAGCCATGACGTACTCCTTTTCCTATTTGGAACCAGTCTGTTGTTCCATGTCCAGTTCTCACTGTTGTTTCCTGACCTGCATACAAATTTCTCAAGAGGCAGGTCAGATGGTCTGGTATTCCCTTCTCTTTCAGAATTTTCCACACTTTATTGTGATCCACACAGTCAAAGGCTTTGGCACAGTCAATAAAGCAGAAATAGATGTTTTTCTGGAACTCTCTTGCTTTTTCGATGATCCAGCGGATGTTGGCAATTTGATCTCTGGTTCCTCTGCCTTTTCTAAAACCAGCTTGAACATCAGGAAGTTCACGGTTCACATATTGCTGAAGCCTGGCTTGGAGAAATTAGAGCATTACTTTACTAGCGTGTGAGATGAGTGCAATTGTGCGGTAGTTTGAGCATTCTTTGGCATTGCCTTTCTTTGGGACTGGAATGAAATCTGACCTTTTCCAGTCCTGTAGCCACTGCTGAGTTTTCCAAATTTGCTGGCACATTGAGTGCAGCACTATCAAGCATCATCTTTCAGGATTTGAAAGAGCTCAACTGGAATTCCATCACCTCCACTAGTTTTGTTTATAGTGATGCTTTCTACGGCCCACTTGACTTCACATTCCAGGATGTCTGGCTCTAGGTCAGTGATCACACAGTCAAAGGCTTTGGCATAGTCAATAAAGCAAATTTGTATTTTAGCTTTTGCTGTTTTGGTCAATGACTGTGAAATTTCATGGCTTAAAAAAGACACTATTAATCTTGCTCATGGTTCTTGGGCCAGAAATCGGCTCTGGGCTCAGGCAGGTGCTTCTTCTGGCCTTGCTGGGCTCAGCTGTGCAGAGCAGTTACCTTCCTGCTTGTAAAGACTGAGTTAGCCACGCATGCCATCAGCAGTTGTAATATCTGAAGAAGGGCTAATGTTGTGGGGATCCAAAACAGGCAGGACCAATTGGCAGAAGCAAGTTTATTCCACTCTCTTATGCAACCCCACACTTTCCATCTTGAAAAGGGCTCCCTTCTCAGTTTGCTTCTTCTGTGGAGTAGGGCTGGAGATCCTTCTGACAGTAAAAGTTAGCTGGTTTGTCCTCCTCAGCACTAAAGTAGCAGGAAAGGCAAGCTTGATATATTTTAGAAAATACGCAAGATTTTCAAAGAAGATGCAAGCCCAAAGCTAACAGGGATGCTGTTTAGTCACCAGGCTGTCTTTGACTCTTTGCAACCGCATTGACTGCAGTATGCTAAGCTTCCCTGTCCTTCACCATCACCCGGAGTTTGCCCAATTTCATATTTATTGAATTTGGTGATGTCAACCAACCATCTCATCCTCTGTCATCCCCTTCTCCTCCCACCTTCAACCTTTCCCAGCATCAGGTTCTTTTCTAAACAGGGCTGCAGAAAACTTAAGATGATGCTACAACAGAATAAGAGCAATCCACCGTGCATTTTCTTTTTTTTTTTTTTTTTTGGTATATTCTGGTTTGATCATCACAGAACCAAGAAGGACAGACAGATTAAAATGGTTGAGATGAAGCATCATTCCAATGTCAGGTTTTAAGAAGTCACAGTAAGAAGGAAACTGTGATGTTTCCTTGTTAAAAACAGAAATTATCTACCTGAATTCTTAGAAGAAAAGGAAAATTAGAAGCAGAAGTAAGCATTTTTTAACATCTAGTTGGTTTCTTTTTATCATTTACCTATTATATGTAATATTGACATTATCCTATCATTTACCTATTATATGTAATATTGAGTTTCCCATCTATTAAGTAGAAGCAAATTATGTTAAAATAGAAATCTATCCAAGACTAGGAGAGATAGTAACAGAGTCATTTCAACCTTGCACATGTGTATTAAATTTTAATGCAAAAAGCTAAGAATCTTGTTCCTTGGAAGAAAAGCTACGATCAACCTAGACAGAATATTAAAAAGCAGAGACATTACTTTGCCAACAAAGGTCCATCCTAGTCAAAGCTATGGTTTTTTCCAGTAGTTGTGTATGTATATAAGTGTTGGACCATAAAGAAAGCTGAGTACCGAAGAATTGATCCTTTTGAACTGTGGTGTTAGAGAAGACTCTTGAGAGTCCCTTGGACTGCAAGGAGATACAACCAGTCCATCCGAAAGGAAATCAGTCCTGAATATTCACTGGAAGGACTAATGTTGAAGCTGAAACTCCAATACTTTGATCACCTGATGGGAAGAGGTGACTCTTTGGAAAAACCCTGATGCTGGGAAAGATTGAAGATGGGAGGAGAAGGGGACGACAGAGGATGAGATGGTTGTATGGCATCACCGACTCAATGGATGTGGGTTTGAGCAAGCTCTGGGAGATAGTGAAAGACAGAGAATCCTGCATTCCATGGGGTTGCAAAGAGTTGGACACGACTGAGCAACTGAAAAGCAGCAATCTGATATTCAAATTTCACGTGTAGTTACAGAAAGATATTTTATCTTTGGGGGCAGGGCAACTTTTTTTTTTTTTTTTTGATGATGAACAAGTAATCATCTGAGTAAAATGGTTCTTCTGAGAGTCATTTATCCTAAAAAAAAAGCTGTAATAGACACTCATGTAGCAGGGTGTGAATATTCCTTCTCCACAGGGGCAATGGCGCAGACACAGGAACAGAGAAGGAGAAGTAAAGATTGGGCCATCCCTGGCCCAACTGAGAATCAGTATTTAATCTTTTCTGCTTTAGAAGTCTGATCCAGTTAGTCAGGTAATTGAGACTGTGATGTGGTCCTCTGAGTTCCCTATTTTCATCTCTCTTTTTTTTCCACAAAGATATTATTTTCTAAAGGGTTGGATTTCTGAGTTGTAGAGCAATTGATTTAGCTTTCACGTGTTATATTTATGAATCAAATAGAAAAAAAAAACCTTAGTTATATCT
>NW_027219490.1:0-4435 GCF_027580195.1 Bos mutus
GCGTGACTGCGCATGCACTGATGGCGTGGCTGATCAGGCACTGATCACATGGCTCATCATGCACTGATCACGTGTTTATCAGGCAATGATCAGTGACTGACAGGCGCTGATCATGGGACTGTGCGCACTGATCACGTGGCTATCATGCACTGATCGCGTGACTGCGCATGCACTGATGGCGTGGCTGTTCGGGCACTGATCACGTGTTTATCAGGCGGTGATCAGTGACTGACAGGCGCTGATCGGGGACTGTGCGCACTGATCAGGTGGCTGATCTGACTGCGCATGCAGTGATCACGTGGCTGGTCGTTCACTGATCACGTGTTTATCATCACGGTGATCACGTGACTGGCGCTGATCGCGTGACTGTGCCCGTCGGTGATCACGTGGCTGAGCATGCACTGATATCGTGACTGAGCATGCACTGATCGTGCTCTGGATGATCAGGCTCGGCACTGATAATCGAGCCTCAGGAGTCCACCCGGATATTCTGAGCATCTCCCCCAAAAAAACCAGAGTCTGCCTACTGTATTGCTTTGTGCTCTCACCTCTCTGATTTCACTGGGGCTGTCCCCACCACCATCGCTCTCTCTGTCAAAGGTCGTTAATTACAGCTCAATTCATAAAGTTTCCTTGTCATTCTTCCCTTTCTTTGCGTGAGTCTCCATCTGGGTGAGACCATCGCTTACGTGCCTGGGCTGCTAAGACCCACTCGAGAAGGTGTCGTGGCACCTTTTGATCTCATAAGTGGTGCGGCGTAAACGTGTCTCTTTTCTGATCATGTGCACTCATTATTCTTCTTGACATACCCTGGATCATGGGCTGGTCCCGGCAGGTGGGATCGAACAGGGACCTCAGGAGGCAATACTCAAGAGCTGAGCGACCACGAACCACGCAATCAGCAGGCAATAAGCATGGGCTCAGCGGTGACGAATCATGCTGCCAATAATCAAGCGGGTGACCAGGCAGGAATCACGCAGCTCAGCTGGCAATTGTCAAGCAGATGAGCGACAGGAATCACGCAGCTCAGATGGCAATTGTCATGCAGATGAGCGGGCAGGAATCACGCAGCTCAGCAGGCCCTGATCACGTGACTCTGCAGGCACTGATCACGTGGCTGATCAAGTACAGATCACGTGACTGAGCATGCACTGATCACGTGGCTATCATGCACTGATGACGTGGCTGATCAGGCACTGATCACATGGCTCATCATGCACTGATCACGTGTTTATCAGGCAATGATCAGTGACTGACAGGCGCTGATCATGGGACTGTGCGCGCACTGATCACGTGGCTATCATGCACTGATCACGTGACTGCGCATGCACTGATGACGTGGCTGTTCGGGCACTGATCACGTGTTTATCAGGCAGTGATCAGTGACTGACAGGCGCTGATCATGGGACCTTGCGCGCACTGATCAGGTGGCTGATCAGGAACTGACCACCTGACTGCGCATGCGGTGATCGCGTGGCTGGTCGTTCACTGATCACGTGTTTATCATCACGGTGATCACGTGACTGAGGCGCTGATCACGTGACTGTGCCGTCAGTGATCACGTGGCTGAGCAGGCACTGATATCGTGACTGAGCATGCACTGATCATGTGCGGGAGCAGGGAGGCATTCCCTCTGGACAAAGGTCATGAGGAAGGAGGCTCGGCACGCAAATGCGGGATCGAGCCTCAGGAGTCCACCGGATATTCTCGAGCATCTCCCCCAAAAAAACCAGAGTCTGCCTACTGTATTTGCTTTGTGCTCTCACCTCTGATTTCACTGGGGCTGTCCCCACCACCATCTCGCTCTCTCTGTCAAAGAGTTAACTTACAGCTCAATTCATCAAGTTCCTTGTCATTCTTCCCTTTAACTTCCAGCTGAGTCTCCATCTGGGCCTTGGAACCCACCACAACTTACTAATTATGCCTGGGCTGCTAAGACCCACTCGAAGGTGTCTAGGGTGAGGCACCTTCCGCTATTCGAGAGGCGCCTGCGCCCTCGTAAGTGGTGCAAACTTCTTGTCTTGAAGTTTGATTGGTCTCCCAGCGTAAACCAAGCTACTCAGTCTCTTTTCTCACCGAATTTTCCTACTGGCTCTCCTCATTCTATTATTCTTGACATCTCTGATTAGCATATAAATAGTCGCCTAGGCCATCTCTCAGCCGAATACCCTGGATCAGCTGGGGCTGGTCCCGGCAGGTGGCGCCCGAACAGGGACCTCAGGAGGCAATACTCAAAGAGCTGAGCAGACCACGAACCACGCAATCAGCAGGCAATAAGCATGGAGCTCAGCGGTGACGAATCATGCTGCTCAGCTGGCAATAATCAAGCAGGTGACCAGGCAGGAATCACGCAGCTCAGCTGGCGGTGTCAAGCAGATGAGCCGACAGGAATCACGCAGCTCGGCTGGCATTGTCATGCAGATGAGCGGCGGGAATCACGCAGCTCAGCGGGCCTGATCACGTGACTCTGCAGGCACTGATCACGTGGCTGATCAAGTACAGATCACGTGACTGAGCATGCACTGATCACGTGGCTATCATGCACTGCACTGCTATCATGCGTGACTGACGCATGCACTGATGGCGTGGCTGATCAGGCACTGATCACATGGCTCATCATGCACTGATCACGTGTTTCTCAGGCAATGATCAGTGACTGACAGGCGCTGATCATGGGACTGTGCAGGCACTGATCGCGTGGCTATCATGCACTGATCGTGACTGCGCATGCACTGATGGCGTGGCTGATCGGGCACTGATCACGTGTTTATCAGGCGGTGATCAGTGACTGACGGCGCTGATCATGGGACTGTGCGCACTGATCACGTGGCTGATCAGGAACTGACCACCTGACTGCGCATGCGGTGATCACGTGGCTGGTCGTTCACTGATCACGTGTTTATCATGCGGTGATCAGTGACTGAGGCGCTGATCACGTGACTGTGCCGTCAGTGATCACGTGGCTGATCATGCACTGATATCGTGACTGAGCATGCACTGATCATGTGCCGGGAGCGGGAGGCATTCCCTCTGGACAAGGTCATGAGGAAGGAGGCTCGGCATCACGCCAAATCGGGATCGAGCCTCAGGAGTCCACCGGATATTCTCGAGCATCCCCCAAAAAACCAGAGTCTGCCTACTGTATTGCTTTGTGCTCTCACCTCTGATTTCACTGGGGCTGTCCCCCCACCACCATCTCGCTCTCTCTCTCAAAAGTTAACTTACAGCTCAATTCATAAAGTTCCTTGTCATTCTTCCCTTTAACTTCCAGCTGAGTCTCCATCTGGGCGCGCGGACCCCCACCATGCTTACTAATTATGCCTGGGCTGCTAAGACCCACTCGAGAAGGTGTCTAGGGTGAGGCACCTTCCGCTATCGAGAGAGGCGCCTGCTGCCTCGTAAGTGGTGCAAACTTCTTGTCTTCAGGAGGCAATACTCAAAGAGCTGAGCAACCACGAACTGCGCAATCAGCAGGCAATAAGCATCAGCTCAGCGGTGACGCATCATGCTGCTCACTGGCAATAATCAAGCAGGTGACCAGGCAGGCTCAGCTCAGCTGGCGGTGTCAAGCAGATGAGCCGACAGGAATCACGCAGCTCAGCTGGCAATTGTCATGCAGATGAGCTGGCAGGAATCACGCAGCTCAGGAGGCCCTGATCACGTGACTCTGCAGGCACTGATCACGTGGCTGATCAAGTACAGATCACATGACTGAGCATGCACTGATCACGTGGCTATCATGCACTGATGACGTGACTGCGCATGCACTGATAACGTGGCTGATCAGGCACTGATCACATGGCTCATCATGCACTGATCACGTGTTTATCAGGCAATGATCAGTGACTGACAGGCGCTGATCATGGGACTGTACTGCGCACTGATCACGTGGCTATCATGCACTGATCGCGTGACTGCGCATGCACTGATAGCGTGGCTGTTCGGGCACTGATCACGTGTTTATCAGGCGGTGATCAGTGACTGACAGGCGCTGATCGGGGACTGTGCGCACTGATCAGGTGGCTGATCAGGAACTGACCACCTGACTGCGCATGCAGTGATCACGTGGCTGGTCGTTCACTGATCACGTGTTTATCATCACGGTGATCACGTGACTGAGGCGCTGATCACGTGACTGTGCCGTCAGTGATCACGTGGCTGAGCAGGCACTGATATCGTGACTGAGCATGCACTGATCATGTGCGGGGGCGGGAGGCATTCCACTCTGGACAAAGGTCATGAGGAAGGAGGCTCGGCATTTCTCGAGCATCTCCCCCAAAAAAACCAGAGTCTGCCTACATTCTTTGTGCTCTCCCTCTGATTTCACTGGGGCTGTCCCCACCACCATCTCGCTCTCTCTGTCAAAGTTAACTTACAGCTCAATTCATAAAGTTCCTTGTCATTCTTCCTTTACCTTCCAGCTGAGTCTCCATCT
>NW_027219491.1:0-5806 GCF_027580195.1 Bos mutus
GATCAGTGCGCGATCAGCCACGTGATCAGTGCATGATCAGCCGCGTGATCAGTGCATGATCAGTCGCGTGATCAGTGCATGATCAGTCGTGCGTGATCAGTGTATGATCAGCCGCGTGATCAGTGCATGATCAGCCGCGTGATCAGTGCATGATCAGCCGCGTGATCAGTGCATGATCAGCCACGTGATCAGTGCATGATCAGTCACGTGATCGGTGCATGATCAGCCACGTGATCAGTGCATGATCAGCCGCGTGATCAGTGCATGATCAGCCCGTGATCAGTGCATGATCAGCCACGTGATCAGTGCATGATCAGCCCGCGTGATCAGTGCATGATCAGTCCGTGATCGGTGCGTGATGATCGTGATCAGTGCATGATCAGCCCGTGATCAGTGCATGATCAGTCGCGTGATCAGTGCATGATCAGCCATGTGATCAGTGCATGATCAGCCACGTGATCAGTGCATGATCAGCCACGTGATCAGTGCATGATCAGCCGCGTGATCGTGCATGATCAGTGCATGATCAGTGCCGCGTGATCAGTGCATGATCAGCCACGTGATCAGTGCATGATCAGCCACGTGATCAGTGCATGATCAGCCGCGTGATCAGTGCATGATCAGCCGTGATCAGTGCATGATCAGCTTCGTGATCAGTGCATGATCAGCTTCGTGATCAGTGCATGATCAGGCGCGTGATCAGTGCATGATCAGTCGCGTGATCAGTGCATGATCAGCCACGTGATCAGTGCATGATCAGCCACGTGATCAGTGCATGATCAGCTCACGTGATCAGTGCATGATGATCAGCCACGTGATCAGTGCATGATCAGGCGCGTGATCAGTGCATGATCAACCGTGATCGTGTGCATGATCAGCCGCGTGATCAGTGCATGATCAGTCGCGTGATCAGTGCATGATCAGTCACGTGATCAGTGTGCATGATCAGCCGCGTGATCAGTGCATGATCAGTCGCGTGATCAGTGCATGATCAGCCACGTGATCAGTGCATGATCAGCCATCGTGATCAGTGCATGATCAGTGCCGCGTGATCAGTGCATGATCACCGCGTGATCAGTGCATGATCAGCTTCGTGATCAGTGCATGATCAGCCCGTGATCAGTGCATGATCAGCCGCGTGATCAGTGCATGATCAGCCGCGTGATCAGTGCATGATCAGTCCGTGATCAGTGCATGATCAGCCACGTGATCAGTGCATGATCAGCCACGTGATCAGTGCATGATCAGTCACGTGATCAGTGCATGATCAGCACGTGATCAGTGCATGATCAGCCGCGTGATCAGTGCATGATCAGCCGCGTGATCGGTGCATGATCAGGCCGCGTGATCAGTGCATGATCAGCCGCGTGATCAGTGCATGATCAGCCCCGTGATCGGTGCATGATCAGCCACGTGATCAGTGCATGATCAGCCGTGATCAGTGCATGATCAGCCCGCGTGATCAGTGCATGATCAGCCGCGTGATCAGTGCATGATCAGCGCGTGATCAGTGCATGATCAGCCCGTGATCAGTGCATGATCAGCCACGTGATCAGTGTGCATGATCAGCCACGTGATCAGTGCATGATCAGCCACGTGATCAGTGCATGATCAGCCACGTGATCAGTGCATGATCAGCCACGTGATCAGTGCATGATCAGCCGCGTGATCAGTGCATGATCAGCCACGTGATCAGTGCATGATCAGCCACGTGATCAGTGCATGATCAGCCGCGTGATCAGTGCATGATCAGTCACGTGATCAGTGCATGATCAGCACGTGATCAGTGCATGATCAGCCGCGTGATCGGTGCATGATCAGCCGCGTGATCAGTGCATGATCAGCCACGTGATCAGTGCATGATCAGCCGCGTGATCAGTGCATGATCAGCCACGTGATCAGTGCATGATCAGCCCCGTGATCAGTGCATGATCAGCCACGTGATCAGTGCATGATCAGCGTGCGTGATCAGTGCATGATCAGTCACGTGATCAGTGCATGATCAGCCACGTGATCAGTGCATGATCAGCCCGCGTGATCAGTGCATGATCAGTCACGTGATCAGTGCATGATCAGCCACGTGATCAGTGCATGATCAGCCGCGTGATCAGTGCATGATCAGCCACGTGATCAGTGCATGATCAGCCACGTGATCAGTGCATGATCAGCCACGTGATCAGTGCATGATCAGTCACGTGATCAGTGCATGATCAGCCGCGTGATCAGTGCATGATGATCGCGTGATCAGTGCATGATCAGCCGCGTGATCAGTGCATGATCAGCCGCGTGATCAGTGCATGATCAGCCGCGTGATCAGTGCATGATCAGCCACGTGATCAGTGTATGATCAGCCACGTGATCAGTGCATGATCAGTGCGCGTGATCAGTGCATGATCAGTCACGTGATCAGTGCATGATCAGCCGCGTGATCAGTGCATGATCAGCCACGTGATCAGTGCATGATCAGCCACGTGATCAGTGCATGATCAGCCGCGTGATCAGTGCATGATCAGCCACGTGATCAGTGCATGATCAGCCACGTGATCAGTGCATGATCAGCCGCGTGATCAGTGCATGATCAGCCCGTGATCAGTGTGCATGATCAGCCACGTGATCAGTGCATGATCAGCCACGTGATCAGTGCATGATCAGCCACGTGATCAGTGCATGATCAGCCCGTGATCAGTGCATGATCAGCCCACGTGATCAGTGCATGATCAGCCTGCGTGATCAGTGCATGATCAGTCACGTGATCAGTGCATGATCAGCCACGTGATCAGTGTGCATGATCAGCCACGTGATCAGTGCATGATCAGTCGCGTGATCAGTGCATGATCAGCCGCGTGATCAGTGCATGATCAGCCACGTGATCAGTGCATGATCAGCCGCGTGATCGTGATGATCAGCCGCGTGATCAGTGCATGATCAGCCGCGTGATCAGTGCATGATCAGTCGCGTGATCAGTGCATGATCAGGCACGTGATCAGTGCATGATCAGGCACGTGATCAGTGCATGATCAGTCGCGTGATCAGCGTATGATCAGACACGTGATCAGTGAATGATCAGCCTCGCGTGATCAGTGCATGATCAGTCACGTGATCAGTGCATGATCAGGCACGTGATCAGTGCAAGATTAGTCACCTGATAAGTGCATGATCAGGCACGTGATCAGTGCATGATCAGTCACGTGATCAGTGCATTATCAGCCACGGGATCAGTGCATGATCAGTCACGTGATCAGTGCATGATCAGCCGCGTGTGAGTGCATGATCAGTGTGATCAGTGCATGATCAGCCACGTGATCAGTGCATGATCAGCCACGTGATCAGTGCATGATCAGTCACGTGATCAGTGCATGATCAGCCACGTGATCAGTGCATGATCAGCCACGTGATCAGTGCATGATCAGCCGCGTGATCAGTGCATGATCAGCCACGTGATCAGTGCATGATCAGCCGCGTGATCAGTGCATGATCAGCCGCGTGATCAGTGCATGATCAGCCAGCGTGATCAGTGCATGATCAGTCGCGTGATCAGTGCATGATCAGCCACGTGATCAGTGCATGATCAGCCGCGTGATCAGTGCATGATCAGCGCGTGATCAGTGCATGATCAGCCACGTGATCAGTGCATGATCAGCCATCGTGATCAGTGCATGATCAGTCAGCCGTGATCAGTGCATGATCAGGTCGCGTGATCAGTGCATGATCAGCCAGCGTGATCAGTGCATGATCGGCCACGTGATCAGTGCATGATCAGCCACGTGATCAGTGCATGATCAGCCGCGTGATCAGTGCATGATCAGTCACGTGATCAGTGCATGATCAGCCCGTGATCATGTGCATGATCAGTGCATGATCAGCCGCGTGATCAGTGCATGATCAGTCGCGTGATCAGTGCATGATCAGCCGCGTGATCAGTGCATGATCAGCCGCGTGATCAGTGCATGATCAGCCGCGTGATCAGTGCATGATCAGCCACGTGATCAGTGCATGATCAGCCGTGATCAGTGCATGATCAGTCACGTGATCAGTGCATGATCAGCCGCGTGATCAGTGCATGATCAGTCCGCGTGATCAGTGCATGATCAGCCACGTGATCAGTGCATGCATCAGCCGCGTGATCAGTGCATGATCATCTCCGTGATCAGTGCATGATCAGCCACGTGATCAGTGCATGATCAGCCGCGTGATCAGTGCATGATCAGCCGCGTGATCAGTGCATGATCAGTCACGTGATCAGTGCATGATCAGCCACGTGATCAGTGCATGATCAGTCGCGTGATCAGTGCATGATCAGCCACGTGATCAGTGCATGATCAGCCACGTGATCAGTGCATGATCAGCCAGCGTGATCAGTGCATGATCAGCCACGTGATCAGTGCATGATCAGCCCGTGATCAGTGCATGATCAGCCACGTGATCAGTGCATGATCAGCCACGTGATCAGTGCATGATCAGCCACGTGATCAGTGCATGATCAGCCACGTGATCAGTGCATGATCAGCCACGTGATCAGTGCATGATCAGCCACGTGATCAGTGCATGATCAGCCACGTGATCAGTCATGATCAGTCGTGATCAGTGCATGATCAGCCACGTGATCAGTGCATGATCAGCCACGTGATCAGTGCATGATCAGCCACGTGATCAGTGCATGATCAGCAGTGCGTGATCAGTGCATGATCAGCCACGTGATCAGTGCATGATCAGTCACGTGATCAGTGCATGATCAGCCTCGTGATCAGTGCATGATCAGCCGCGTGATCAGTGCATGATCAGCGCGTGATCAGTGCATGATCAGTCGTGATCAGTGCATGATCAGCCGCGTGATCAGTGCATGATCAGCCTCGCGTGATCAGTGCATGATCAGCCACGTGATCAGTGCATGATCAGCCACGTGATCAGTGCATGATCAGCCACGTGATCAGTGCATGATCAGCCGCGTGATCAGTGCATGATCAGCCACGTGATCAGTGCATGATCAGCCACGTGATCAGTGCATGATCAGCCACGTGATCAGTGCATGATCAGTCACGTGATCAGTGCATGATCAGCCGCGTGATCAGTGCATGATCAGCCACGTGATCAGTGCATGATCAGCCCACGTGATCAGTGCATGATCAGCCACGTGATCAGTGCATGATCAGCCGCGTGATCAGTGATCAGTCATGATCAGCCGCGTGATCAGTGCATGATCAGCCGCGTGATCAGTGCATGATCAGCCGCGTGATCAGTGCATGATCAGCCACGTGATCAGTGCATGATCAGCCGCGTGATCAGTGCATGATCAGCCGCGTGATCAGTGCATGATCAGCCGCGTGATCAGTGCATGATCAGCCGTGTGATCAGTGCATGATCAGGCACGTGATGAGTGCATGATCAGCCACGGGATCAGTGCATGATCAGCCGCGTGATCAGTGCATGATCAGCCCGTGATCAGTGCATGATCAGCCACGTGATCAGTGCATGATCAGTCAGCGTGATCAGTGCATGATCAGCCACGTGATCAGGTGTGATTGATCAGCCACGTGATCAGTGCATGATCAGCCACGTGATCAGTGCATGATCAGCCACGTGATCAGTGCATGATCAGCCGCGTGATCAGTGCATGATCAGTCACGTGATCGGTGCATGATCAGTCGCGTGATCAGTGCATGATCAGCCGCGTGATCAGTGCATGATCAGGCGCGTGATCAGTGCATGATCAGATCATCAGTCGTGATCAGTGCATGATCAGCCACGTGATCAGTGCATGATCAGGCAGGTGATCAGTGCATGATCAGTCACGTGATCGGTGTATGAT
>NW_027219492.1:0-5555 GCF_027580195.1 Bos mutus
ATTATTTTAATAACAGAGTTCACATATTCTTTGAAAGATAGTTCAGACCCCAGATGCCTGAGTGCCTGACTTACAGACTTTCAAATAAAGAAACAGAGAGGATCAAAGCCATATCGAATTGAAAATAGGGAACCGTTTTCTTCTCTTGTATTAGTACTTTAAGCAACAGCTAATAATTTTCAGGTTCTTTTATAATTTCTGCTTGTAGCAAATATGGCATGCATTTGTAATAAATATTAGTTTATATGAAATATGCTCAGGCATTCAAGTAGGTTCTAGTACCAGCTTTAGCATAACGTGTGTGATTCTGTGAAATCCCTTAACTTCTAAACTCAACTTTACTCATATAAGTTGTGAATTCAGAACAGATACACTAAAATGCTAAGTTTTCAATGCTAATTTTTGCATTCTCTGATTCTCTTCGATGGAATGCATACAAGAATACTCTGTTTTTTATGATTTATTTATCATAAAATATCATCTTGAGTCAAATTATAACAGGGGAATTGAGATTTCATTTTCTGATGGGGGACACATGTTCACCTGTGGCTGATTCATGTCAATGTATGGCAAAAAGCACCACAATATTGTAAAGTAATTGGCCTCCAATTAAAATAAATAAATAAATTTTTTTAAGAAAATGAGCCAACATTCTTCTTGATGTTTGTTAAATTCTCTCAAATTCTGAATTCTCTAGCTCTTAAAAAAACAGTTGGATTTTAAATCCTTTCCCCAGTAAAGCATGCAATGACTGAATAATAAAATGGCAAAAGATAGTCTAGTTTCCTGTTTCTGTGGCTGATCAAGTTGAGAGAGTGCATTTTGTCAGTGATATTCAAGCCAGGTGTGAGTAAGATACATATGCTAAGCACACTACCTGCCCCCACGTTTGGTATTTTTGGGGGGGGGTGTTGCCTATTTTAATTGGAGGATCATTACTTTACAATACTATGATGGTTTTTGTTCTACATCCCACTCTCACTCTTAAAGAACTAATAAAAATCTGTGCCTCATGATATAATCGTCTCTAACCATAGTTATTTTTCCTTTGATACATGAATTTAAAAAGTTCTGAAGGTCAAAGATTGTAACTCTAGTTCTTCCTGCGTAATCAACTTAGTATCTTTCACATACGTGTTTTCCCAATTGCTGACAATGAATTGCATGGTTCTGATTTTAAAGGAAGAACTTCATAGTTAGGGAAGAATTTACTGTGTATTAGCCTTCTAAATATTTTCACTTTACATTTTTGTTCCATTCCATTAGAACATTTAGACAAAAATACAACTTTCAGACTACTTTCAAGTAACTACAGAACATGATTAAAATGTTCTCATAGAAAAATCTTAGCCCTAAATATGTGTGGTATTTAAAAAGAAAAATACATAAATTACAAGGTACATAAATACAAAATCCTACATCCAACATAAACGGTAAGAAAAAGAGCAACAGAATAAACCTAAGGGAAAAAGGAAAAGATACTTAATAAAAGACAGGTATGAATTGTTAGGAAGAGGAAAATAAACTCAACTAATAAATAAAGACAATGTGCTAGTTTCCATATACACACACACACACACACATTTTAAAATATTCTTTTCCGTTGTGATTTATCACAGGAGATTGGACATAGTTCCCTGTGCTGTATAGTAGGACCTTGTTGTTTATCCATTCTGAATGTAATAGTTTGTATCTGTCAACCCCAAACTGCTAGTCCACTCCTCTTAGTTTACATAACTGTGAAGAAAATGGAAAGAGCCCAAGTATACATAATAAGAAATATGAACAAGACACTAACAGTTAGTATATTACAGAATTAAAACTGAGGATAATCTGGAACTCAGATATTTTTAGAATATTGATGAAATGGCTAATAGGGTAGAAAAACAAGTATTATTTAACATACCCCAGTAACTAAATAACTAAACATCACCAATACTGGTAATATGCTTGAAAAGTCTATAGAATCTCGAGAGGATTAACTGAAGGTAAGCCAAAGGGTCGCCCTTAGTGTTCTTGTTTTAGTCCATTTTGTAAAACTACAACTGCAGTGAGCTTTGTATACCTCTCCTGTCATCAAAGTTCTGCTGAGGAACTTTTCTAATGTTTGTATTATAGGTGAAGGGCAACCATTTACTTGAAAGAAGATAAACTGAAACGATTTATGCTGTTCTTATTTGTATATTTGACTGTTAAAGTTGTGGAAATAAAGTTTCGTTTTCTACTTGCACATTTTTGTTAAATTTATCCCTGGCTATTTAATGTTATTGAAAATTGATGGTTTGTGATTTTTATTGTCTAGTTGAGGATGTATGTAGAGATAGAATGTCTATATATAGATTTTCTGTCCAACAATTCCTCTAAATATGCATATTAATTCCACAAATTTAGATCTAGATTATTTTTGCTTTTCAAAATATACTATTATATTTGAATATCAACAGTTTCTACTGGCTTAAACCTTAAACCTGTCCTCATTTTTCAGCATTGAACAAACCTGGCCAGAATAGTCTTGACTAAAGCAGGTGATAATTGGCATTTTTCCCAATAGGAAATGAAAAATCTTCTCCATTTCAACCTGTTTATGTTGCGTTTTTTGGAGATATAATTTATCAGAGTAAGTTCCATTCTATTCCTAGTTTGCCGTCTTGAATATAGATTAATTTTCATCAAACACATATAATGTATCAATAGTGATGATCATAGAATTGTTTTTCCTCCACTTTTCTATTAGTGTGGTGAAATGCATTGGTAACCTTATACATTTAAACCACCCTTGCACTTCTAGAGTTAAAAAAATTGGGTCATAACATATTCTTTAGGTGTAATCTACATGTTAATGCATATACATACATATATATATACCTACACATAAAAATTGCATAAAAGCCTTTGGTCTTCTCTTGAATAAATGGGTTTACAAAATGTGCCACCCAAATCTCATATGGTGGTGTCCCTGATGAAATCATTGACAGGGAAACATTTTTTAAAACTTAATATGATTGTATTTTCCTATAGAGAAATGGAATGCGAAAGCCATTGTCAAAGGTTGTAGGGAGACAGGAAAAAAACTGCTGTCAAATTCCATGGCAAATGCCACACCATATCTTTCACACACTTCTGACTTGCCTTCCAAGTTTTTTTGGGTGCAGGGAGAGAGCAGCCACAAACATATTTTCTTCTCCATGACGTCCTCCATTGGCTTGATAGTCACCAGATCTCAGAAGCCCTCCAACTGTGTGTGTGTGTCTGTGTGTGTGTGTGAATCACTCAGTCGTGTCTGACTCTTTGCGACCTCACGAACTGTAGCCGCCAGGCTTCTCTGTGGATGGAATTCTCCAGTCACGAATACTGGAGTGGATTGCCATTCTCTTCTCCAGTGGATCTTCCCAGCCCAGGATTGAACCCTGGTCTCCTGCAGATTCTTTACCATTTGAGCTACAGGAAGTCCTCCAGCTGTCTGATTCCCCCTATTCTTATTATTACATAATAACAAAATGCTTACCTATCTGAGGCCCCATCTGCATCCTCACGCAGCAAAAAAATATATTTCTGCTACAAAGGACCTATTCAGAATGCACTCTGCTTAAGGAATAACAAGGGATTATAAATAGCAGCTGTTGTGCCCTTACAGAGGTATGAAAACGCAGGTCCAAAAGGACTGAAAATGGGAGGTTCAAATCTACCTTGAGACTTAAATAAGAGTGTCCCATCTTACCAAAAAGTATGTGAAAAAGCCCCTAGGTCATGGAGCTGTCTGACAAGATTAGATCCTAGCTAGAAGAAAAGGGAAAGGAATGAGGGGAACTTCGTGAGACAAAATGACTTGAGTCTTATCTGCTCTGTCTCCTTATTGGCTATGACATGACATAACTGGGCTTCCCTGGTGGCTCAGATGGTAAAGAATCCGCCTGCAGTGCTGGAGACCTGGGTTCAATCACTGGGTCGGGAAGATCCCCTGGAGGAGGCCAGGGCAACCCACTCCAGTATTCTTGCCTGAGGAATCCCCATGGATAGAGGTGCCTGACGGGCTACAGTCCATGGGGTCACAAAGAGTCGGACACGACTGAGCGACTAAGCACAGCACGTGACATAACTCAGAGTATCAGTACTGGCTCTGACACATACTGAGTGAAGGTGAGAAAGGTATTTACATCCTTTGGATCTGTTTCCCCATTTCTAAAATGGAAATTACAATTTTACACTAAATATTTGTTATGAAGAATAAACAAGATAACATGTGCAATAGGCATTACATTGCAAATGGATTTGGCTTATTCTACTCCATTTTTTCATTTAAACATTTACCTTTACAATTACAATTCTCTCACAAGTGATACAGATTTTGAATTTCAAATAGACTATAATGTTAACTTTTAAAATGAACTGGACTTGAGAAACATATTTTGTCTAAATAAATATATTGATTCAATAGCAGATTCAATAGCTGGTATCAGACATGGCATCCATTCTAAGGTTGGTTTGTTAATGAGGACTGACAAGGCTACCCTAAGTCATAGTATGTAGTGAAAATGGTGCTCCTTGCTGTGTGTGATGACAAAGAAAATAAGCCAGTATTCTGGTCACACAACATCACACAACTCAACACCAGACTCTGTCACGTAGTCGGGCAGCCAGTCCCTAAGTTACAGCGCAGGAGCCACAGGGCCTCAGGGCACCACTGCAGTTGTTAGTTTGGCTTGTCACCTTCTACGGGCTTGGCCAGTAAGGAGACAATGAACCCGAATGGATTCAGATTCTACCTTACAGACAGTGCAGAAGCAATATGACCCTGGTGTCAGTTGCCTTGTCCCTAGTCCCGTGGTTTGCCACTGAATTGGAAGGCCTCAGTAAAGGCACTACAGGTGGTGGGTCTCTGCCAGGAAGGAGCCCGCAGTTGTGCCCTATGGCAATGAGCAGCTCTGTAGTCCACAGCTGTATCTCAGCTGGGTCTAGGGAGACCATCCTATGTTCAACTGAAACCAGAGGTGGATGAGTAACAACTTTGTGTCACCTCCAGCTGGATGAGGAGGCAGGTGAGAAATGGCCTCATAGCAGCTCTTCATCAGGCTGCTTATCTCCCCTTGCTGCAAGAGCAATCAGAGGTTCTCTGCCAAGGTTCAAGTCAGCCTGCAGTTTAGCCTTGTCTACGTAGCCTAAGTGGGGACATGCAAGGGCACCAGGGCACCAAGACAGAGTCACACTCCTACAGTGTCTGGAACAACACACAAGACTATGTATCGTGCTACAAATATGACACCTATATACTGACTCCTACATGGAGGAGATGCTTTTCCTGTCAGTCATTAAAAATATTCCTTCATTGAGTACACACATTGATTACTAGCATGTTTCAGGACGTGTCTGCAACGCTTGAAATAACAAGACCAGTGATGTGAGGTGGATGATGGGAATATCACACTGGTGGACCAGACAGACACATAAACAGAAAAGAAGTGCAAAGGAGAAACACAGGGAATGGACCTAAGGGAAAAGCCAAGCAAAACGGTGAGCAGGGTGGCCAAGAAGCAGGAGGAAAGCTAGAAGATAAGGTT
>NW_027219493.1:0-5989 GCF_027580195.1 Bos mutus
CAGGCAGGTGTCATGCAGCTCAGCTGGCGGTGCAAACACATGAGCAGCCAGGAGTCGCCTCCCTTCCAGCTAGCGACATTATCAAGCAGATGAGCAGGCAGGTGTCGCGTGGCTCAGCTGTCGATTATCAAAAAGATGAGCAGGCAGGTGTCTCACGCAGCCCAGCTAGCTGATTATCAATCAGATGAACAGGCAGGTGTCACGCTGCTCAGCTGGCCACAGTCAAGCAGAAGAGGCCAGGGGTGTCACGCCTGGTTCAACTGGCGTATTATCAAAGAGATGAGCAGGCAGGTATCGCGTGACTCAGCCGTCGACATTTCAAAAAAAATGAGCTGGCAGGTGTTGCGTGGCTCAGCTGGCAGTTATCAAGCAGATGAGCAGGCGGGTGTCGCGAGGCTCAGCTGTCGTATTATCAAGCAGATGAGCAGGCAGGTGTCGCGCGGCTCAGCTGGCGATTATCAAGCAGATGAGCAGGCAGGTGTCGCGGGGCTCAGCTATCGATTATCAAGCAGATGAGCAGGCAGGTGTTCGCGGCTCTGCTGGCGATTATCAAGCAGATGAGCAGGCAGGTGTTGAGTCATGCAGATTATGAAGCAGATGACGGGAGTATCGGGCTCAGCTGGCGGTTATCGACAGATGAGCAGGCGGGTGTCGGCGTGGCTCAGCTGGCGGTATCAAGCAGATGAGCAGGCGGGTGTCGCGGGGCTCAGCTGGCGATTTATCAAGCAGATGAGCAGGCAGGTGTCGCGTGGCTCAGCTGTCGATTATCAAACAGATGAGCAGGCAGGTGTCGCAGCAGCTCAGCTATCGATATCAAGCAGATATGAGCAGGCCGGAATTATCCGCAGGCTCAGCTGCCGATTAATATCAAGCAGATGAGCAGGCAGGTGTCGTGGCTCAGCTGTCAATTATCAATCAGATGGCGGCGGGTGTCACGAGAGGCTCAATGGTGATTATCAGCAGTTAAGGCGGGCAGATGTCTCGCCGGCTCAGCTGTCGATTATCAAGCAGATGAGCAGGCAGGTGTCAGCGGCTCAGCTGGCGTTATCAGCGGATGAGGGCTCACGGGCTCGGCTCTCTATCAAGCAGATGAGCCGGCAGGTGTCAGCGGCTCAGCTGGCGATTATCAAGCGGATGAAGGTAGGTGTCAGCAGCGGCTCAGCTGGCCATATCAAGCAGAAGAACAGGCAGGTGTCCACGGGGCTCAGCTGGCGATTATCAAAAGCGGATGAGCAGGCAGGTTTCACGCAAGCTCAGCTAGCGATTATCAGCAGATGAGCAAACAGGTGTCAGCGGCGGCTCAGGATTATCAGAAGCAGATGAGCAGGCAAGCGCAGCTCAGCTATCGTTATCAAACAGATGAGCAGGCGGTGTCGCGCGGTTCAGTTTCGATTATCAAGCGGATGAACAGGCAGGTATCGCGGGGCTCAGCTAATTGATTATCAGGCAGATGAGCAGGTAGGTGTCCGCGTGGCTCAGCTGGCGATTATCAAGCAGATGAGCAGGAAAGAGTCGCCCAGCGGCTCAGCTAGCGATTATCAAGCAGAACAGGCAGGTGTCCGCGGCGGCTCACCTGGCGATTATCAAGCAGATGAGCAGGCAGGTGTGGCGCGGCTCAGCTGGCGATTATCAAGCAGATGAGCAGGCAGGTGTCGCGTGGCTCAGCTGTCGATTATCAGCAGATGAACAGGCAGGTGTCATGCGCGGGGCTCAGCTGCCGTTTATCAAGCAGATGAACCGGCAGCTGTCGCCGCGGCTCAGCTGTGATTATCAAGCAGATGAGTAGGCGGGTGTCGCGCGGCTCAGCTGGCGATTATCAAGCAGATGGACAGACGGGGTGTCGCACTGCTCGGCTGGCGATTATCAAAAGATGAGCAGGCAGGTAATCGCCTTTGGTAGCTACAACAGTATCAAGCAGATGAGCGGCTCCGGCTGCTGGCGATTATCAAAAAGGCGAGCAGGCAGGTGTCGCACAGCTCAGGTGATTATCAAGCAGATGAACAGGCAGGTGTCGCGCCCGGCGCCGCTGGCGATTATCAAGCAGATGAGCAGGCAGGTACGCCCGCTCCTCAGCAGCGATTATCAAGCAGATGAGCAGGCAGGTGTCAGCGTGACTCAGTTGGCGTTATCAAGCAGATGAGCAGGCAGGTGTCGTGCGGCTCAGCTGGCGATTAACAAAAAATGAGCAGGCAGGTGTTGCCGCGGCTCAGCTGGCGATTATCAAACGAATGAGCAGGCAGGTGTAGCGGGGCTCAGCTTTCCGATTATCAAAAAATGAGCAGGCAGGTTGGCGGCTCAGAATGGCGATTATCAAGCAGATGAGCAGGCGGGTATCGCAGCGGCTCAGCTGGTGATTATCAAGCAGATGAGCAGGCAGGTGTGGCGTAGCTCCTGGCGATTATCAAGCAGATGATCAGGCAGGTGTCCATGAGCTCAGCTGGCAGTTTATCAAGCAGATGAGCAGGCAGGTGTCCTCCGGCTCAGCTGGCCATTATCAAGCAGATGAGCAGGCAGGTGTTGCGCGGCTCAGCTGTCGATTATGAAACAGATGAGCAGGCGGTTAATCGCGGCTCAACTGACGATTATCAAGCAGATGAGCAGGCAGGTGTCAAGGCGGCTCAGTTGGGTGATTATCAAGCAGATGAGCAGGCAGGTGTCGCGTGGCTCGTATGTGATTATCAAGCAGATGAGCGAGCAGGTGGCGCGCAGCTCAGCTGGCGATTATCAAGCAGATGAGCAGGCAGGTGCTCGGCAGCGGCTCAGCTGTCGAGTATCAAGCAGATGAGCAGGCAGGTGTTACCGCGGGCTCCGCTGGCGATTATGAAGCAGATGAGCAGGCAGGTGTCGCGCGTCTCAGCTGGCGTTATCAAGCAGATGAGCAGGCAGGTGTCGTCGGCTCAGCTGTCAATTATCAAGCAGATGAGCAGGCAGGTGTCGCGCGGCTCAGCTGGCTGATTATCAAGCAGATGAGCAGGCAGGTGTCACGCGGCTCAGCTGGCGATTATCAAGCAGATGAGCAGGCAGGTGTCGCGCGGCTCAGCTGGCGATTATCAAGCAGATGAGCAGGCAGGTGTCCCAGCGGCTCAGCTGGCGATTATCAAGCAGATGAGCAGGCAGGTGTCGCGTGGCTCAGCTGTCGATTATCAAGCAGATGAGCAGGCAGGTGTCGCAGCGGCTCAGCTGGCGATTATCAAGCAGATGAGCAGGCAGGTGTCGCGCGGCTCAGCTGGCGATTATCAAGCAGATGAGCAGGCAGGTGTCACGCGGCTCAGCTGGCGATTATCAAGCAGATGAGCAGGCAGGTGTCGCGCGGCTCAGCTGGCGATTATCAAGCAGATGAGCAGGCAGGTGTCGTGCGGCTCAGCTGGCGATTATCAAGCAGATGAGCAGGCAGGTGTTCCTGCGGCTCAGCTGGCGATTATCAAGCAGATGAGCAGGCAGGTGTCGCAGCGGCTCAGCTGGCGATTATCAAGCAGATGAGCAGGCAGGTGTCGCGTGGCTCAGCTGGCGATTATCAAGCAGATGAGCAGGCAGGTGTCGCTGGCTCAGCTGGCGATTATCAAGCAGATGAGCAGGCAGGTGTCGCGTGGCTCAGCTGGCGATTATCAAGCAGATGAGCAGGCAGGTGTCGCGGCGGCTCAGCTGGCGATTATCAAGCAGATGAGCAGGCAGGTGTCCGCAGCGGCTCAGCTGGCGATTATCAAGCAGATGAGCAGGCAGGTGTCGGCGGCTCAGCTGGCGATTATCAAGCAGATGAAGCAGGCAGGTGTCGCGCGGCTCAGCTGGCGATTATCAAGCAGATGAGCAGGCAGGTGTCGCGCGGCTCAGCTGGCGATTATCAAGCAGATGAGCAGGCAGGTGTCATGCGGCTCAGCTGGCGATTATCAAGCAGATGAGCAGGCAGGTGTCGTGGGCTCAGCTGGCGATTATCAAGCAGATGAGCAGGCAGGTGTCAGCGCGGCTCAGCTGGCGATTTATCAAGCAGATGAGCAGGCAGGTGTCGGGCGGCTCAGCTGGCGATTATCAAGCAGATGAGCAGGCAGGTGTCGCGCGGCTCAGCTGGCGATTATCAAGCAGATGAGCAGGCAGGTGTCGTCAGCGGCTCAGCTGGCGATTATCAAGCAGATGAGCAGGCAGGTGTCGCTGGCTCAGCTGTCGATTATCAAGCAGATGAGCAGGCAGGTGTCGCGGCTCAGCTGGCGATTATCAAGCAGATGAGCAGGCAGGTGTCGCGCGGCTCAGCTGGCGATTATCAAGCAGATGAGCAGGCAGGTGTCGCGCGGCTCAGCTGGCGATTATCAAGCAGATGAGCAGGCAGGTGTCGCGCGGCTCAGCTGGCGATTATCAAGCAGATGAGCAGGCAGGTGTCGCGGCGGCTCAGCTGGCGATTATCAAGCAGATGAGCAGGCAGGTGTCGCGCGGCTCAGCTGGCGATTATCAAGCAGATGAGCAGGCAGGTGTCGCAGCGGCTCAGCTGGCGATTATCAAGCAGATGAGCAGGCAGGTGTCTGGCGGCTCAGCTGGCGATTATCAAGCAGATGAGCAGGCAGGTGTCGCGCGGCTCAGCTGGCGATTATCAAGCAGATGAGCAGGCAGGTGTCGCGCGGCTCAGCTGGCGATTATCAAGCAGATGAGCAGGCAGGTGTCGCGCGGCTCAGCTGGCGATTATCAAGCAGATGAGCAGGCAGGTGTCGCGCGGCTCAGCTGGCGATTATCAAGCAGATGAGCAGGCAGGTGTCGCGCGGCTCAGCTGGCGATTATCAAGCAGATGAGCAGGCAGGTGTCGAGCGGCTCAGCTGGCGATTATCAAGCAGATGAGCAGGCAGGTGTCAGCGCGGCTCGGCTGGCGATTATCAAGCAGATGAGCAGGCAGGTGTCAGCGCGGCTCAGCTGTCGATTATCAGGCAGATGAGCAGGCAGGGTGTCGCGCGGCTCAGCTGGCGATTATCAAGCAGATGAGCAGGCAGGTGTCGCGGCGGCTCAGCTGGCGATTATCAAGCAGATGAGCAGGCAGGTGTCGCGGCGGCTCAGCTGGCGATTATCAAGCAGATGAGCAGGCAGGTGTTCTAATGGCTCAGCTGGCGATTATCAAGCAGATGAGCAGGCAGGTGTCGCGCGGCTCAGCTGGCGATTATCAAGCAGATGAGCAGGCAGGTGTCGCGCGGCTCAGCTGGCGATTATCAAGCAGATGAGCAGGCAGGTGTCGTGCGGCTCAGCTGGCGATTATCAAGCAGATGAGCAGGCAGGTGTCGCGCGGCTCAGCTGGCGATTATCAAGCAGATGAGCAGGCAGGTGTCGCGGGCTCAGCTGGCGATTATCAGGCAGATGAGCAGGCAGGTGTCGCGGGGGTCAGCTGGAGATTATGAAGCAGATGAGCAGGCAGGAGTATCGAGGCTCAGCTGGCGATTATCAAGCAGATGAGCAGGCAGGTGTCGCCGGGCTCAGCTGGCGATTATCAGGCAGATGAGCAGGCAGGTGTCGCGGCGGCTCAGCTTTCGATTATCAAGCAGATGAGCAGGCAGGTGTCGCAGCGGCTCAGCTGGCGATTATCAGGCAGATGAGCAGGCAGGTGTCACGCGGCTCAGCTGGCGATTATCAAGCAGATGAGCAGGCAGGTGTCGCGGGGCTCAGCTGGCGATTATCAAGCAGATGAGCAGGCAGGTGTCGCGGGGCTCAGCTGGCGAGTATCAGGCAGATGAGCAGGCAGGTGTCGCGCGGCTCAGCTGGCGATTATCAAGCAGATGAGCAGGCAGGTGTCGCGCGGCTCAGCTGGCGATTATCAAGCAGATGAGCAGGCAGGTGTCGCGCGGCTCAGCTGGCGATTATCAAGCAGATGAGCAGGCAGGTGTCGCGGGGCTCAGCTGGAGATTATGAAGCAGATGAGCAGGCAGGTGTGCCGGCTCAGCTGGCGATTATCAAGCGAATGAGCAGGCAGGTGTCGCGCGGCTCAGCTGGCGATTATCAAGCAGATGAAGCAGGCAGGTGTCAG
>NW_027219494.1:0-5652 GCF_027580195.1 Bos mutus
GACTTAGCAGCAGCTTGGCAGCAGCAGCAGCAGCCAGTGCTAAGTCATGTCAACTCTTTGTGATCTCCATGGACTGCAGCCCACCAGGCTCCCCTGTCAATGGGACTTCTCAGGCAAGAATACTGGAGTGGGCTGCCCTTTCCTCCTCTAGGGCATCTTCTGACCCAGGATCAAACCCGCTGTCTCCTGCATTGGCGAAGCGACTGCTTTCATGAGCCGCCGGGAGCGTCTTCTGTGTTGCCTAATGCTTTGCTAATGTGGTGGTAGGTATGCGGGAGGAAGAGTTTCATAATTACGTAAGTGAATCTTAGTATTTTAGGAAACCTGTGTCTTAGGGCTGGCGATCTTCAAAGTGTTTTATTTCCAAGATACAACTTCCCAATCCCTCCTGTTTCCTTTTCACGACTATTGTGTTCTCACTCCTATTTTCCTTGAACCCAAAACTCTGTTGATGCTTTTAGTGATGTTTATGTTGGGTGAGATAGGAGTCTGGGGTAACTGGAATGTGAGAAATGCTCTTCTCCTTAGATGGCTCTGGCAAAGATATTTTCCTAGAGTAGGCCCTTCATTATAAAAGTATGCCATGGGCATGTTCTATTGATTATTTCCCTGTGCCCCTGCCAGTGCCAGGAGAGGGCTCTTTGGATCACGTGAGCGTGGGGCATTCCTGGAGATTAAAAACATGCAAATGTGGCTAGGAGTTTCTCACTCTTAGACCAGTTCCTTGAGTTTGTCAAAATTCCTAGTTAGAGTTTCTGAGTTGATTTCAGCAGCTTGTGCTCCATGTAATCATAGCTTGTCTGTCTCTCTCTGAATCTGCCTAGCTCTCCAGATTTGGTGGTGGTGGTTTACTCTCAACCTCATTTCTTTGATAGACCAGAAAAGTTCTTGTTATCCATTTTTCAAAGCTTTTTCTTGTTGAAGGATAGAATTAATTAGTGTCTAAGCTCTTTACAGATCAGGCTAAATGGAAGTCATAGGTTTATCTGTTTACTTTCATCTTATCAATGTTTTATATTTGCAGTGCGTCTCTTACAGACGGCATATAGCTGAGTCTTGATTCTTTATTCACGACGTCTCTCCTTTTAACTGTTGATATAATTGTATTTAGGTCTACTATTTTACTATTTGTATTTCACTTTCTCTATAATTTTAGTTCTTCTTTTCCTTCTTTTCTGCCCATAACAGTTATTTGACTAGTTTTTAGAATTCCATTTGCTTTTCTCCATTTTACTGTTAACCCCACTCCAGTGTTCTTGCCTGGAGAATCCCAGGGGCAGAGCCTGGTGTGCTACCGTCTATAAGTGCACAGAGTTGAACCGACTAATGACTTAAGCAGCAGCAGTTGCCTTTTAGTTGTACCATATGTATTCATTTTATTGCTCTAAGGATTTTAGTTCACATTCTTAAGTTTATATTGCTATTGATATTAATGTACTACACTGCATGTAAATTTTGTAAAGATGTAAACTATTCCTCCTTCCCCAAATCCCTTATGCTGACATTGTTGTGTATTTCCACTGGAAATACTTTACTTAGTGCTAAAAATGTTCTAATTTTTGTTTTAAAAGAATTACAAAGCAAAATAAAAGCTTTACATTTATCCAGATATTTGCCATATCGATGATGTTCTTTCTCTCCTGAACATCCAAGTTATTGATCTTATTTCCTTCAGCTACCATAGAAACATCCCTTAGCATTTCTTATCCTGTAGGTCTACTAACTTAATGAACAATCTATTTCATTTATCAAAAATATCTTTATTTGTTTTTATTCCAGTATTTTCACTGGATTATAGAATTACACGAAATAATTATCTTTCCAAGCATTTAAGACGTTGTTTCACTGTATTCTATTTGTATAGTTTTTGGTGAAATTACCTATCATTTCCCCTTTATACATAATAAGTCATTTTATTCTCATCACTTTCAGGTTTCTCTTTATCTTTGATATTTCAATTTGACATTGCTTAGAGTTGTTGAGCTTCTTGCATCTAATACAATTATATCTTCCACCAAAATGGGGACATTTTGGTCATTATTTTTCACTGCCTGTTCTGTTTCTCTCTTGCTTCTTGGACTACCGTCATGTGCGTGATGTGTCACAGGTGGCTGAGCCAAGTTCATCTTTTTTTCGTTTTCTTTCTGTCTTTTAAATTTTATAGTTTATTCAGTCTGTCTGCAATTAATTGACTCCTTAGGCTCATTTTTGTTTTTAAGCCCATCCATTAGATTTTAAAATTTCGGTACTGTGTTTTACAGTTCAAACTTTCTATTTGAATATTTTATTATTTCTATTTCTAACTGAGGATACTTTCATTTTATCTTTTTAATTTATTGCAAGTATATTTAATTTATACATAAGTATTAATTAAATAAATATTGATTTATTGCAAGTATGTTACAGTTCTAATAACGCCTGTAAAAATGATTTTATGCTAATTTGAGTAATGGATTACCTCTAGGTCCTCTCAATCAGTTGTCTTTTATCTTGAGAATGCCTCACATTTTTCTTCTACATATATTTCTAGATTGCACCTTGAACATCATAAATATTATGTTCTGGAGTTCTAAAGAGTTTGTTATATTTCCTCTTGAAATTCATTAGGTTTTTCATTCCAATATGTATTTACTGAGGATCTCTGATGTGCCTTAACTCAGTGATAGATAAAAACAAGCTGTTTTTCTTTCAATAGTGCATCATGTGTATAGTTTGGTATGGTTACAAACATTTTCCTTCTTTCAGGAATAAAGGTTTAGCCTGAGAGTTCAGTCTGTACTCCCTTCTAAAAACTGTGTTTTAAATGTTTTGCTTATCATGAGAATTAGCTTAGTTGGACTCAGATTTTTAAATTCTGCATTTTGACTGGCAGCTTAAATTTCCAGTTTGGTTCTTCAATAAGTTGAGTTGTTTGGATTCTGTTCTGCATGCTTCCTTCAGGTCAGAGTGTGACAGTAATTTCAGGCTCCCTCTTTCTGGCTCTCTACTGCTTGTAGGATACCTTCAGCTTCTAATGGCACAGTTCACGATAGCTGCACTCTGATTACTCAGCCAGAAAGATTATGGAGTCTTCTGTCAGTTCTAGCTGCTCAGCTGCTTGACAGTATGGCCCAAAACAGGCTAGAAAGCCATAGAACTAGCTAACTCAGTCATGAAATTTCTTCCTTCCAAATGTCAGCTCCTATCCAGAAATTTGTCTGCTATTTTTTACTCTCAGTGCTTTCAGTTCCTTGTATTTTTCTGTGTTTGTCTGAGTTTATAACTCTTATCTGCACAGGTTGGATAAGGAAGTGGAACTGTAATAGCTCTTTTAAAAGTTCTTATTACTGACACCTCTATTACCTGGGACTATTTCTATGGGCTGATTCTAATATCACTCCATTCTGTATGGATTTATAGCTTCCTCTTCCAGCCTTCTGTGATCTCTGGAATATCCATTAGTTAGAGTCCTGATAGTTAATTTCTGCCAGGACTTGCAGATCCTGTGCAATTAAGTATTGAACCAAAACCCACACAGGACCTCTGTGCAGATTTCCTAGCTCCTTTTCTGCATGTTTCCTTCTTCTAATCATCTGCCCTGCAAATTTCATCTGTGCTATAAGTACTAAATTCTCTTCTCTGTCCATTTCAGGACGTCTCCTGGAAAGTGACTGTAGACAAAACGTTTGTGTGAATTAGGCTCACATCACTTTCAGAGATACAATCCTGCACTGCATGTTTTCATATTTTAATTGGCTGAAAATTGTTTCATGTATTTGTGCATTTTATGGCTATCTATAGTGGAGAGCTTGTCTGATACAGTTTATCTGTTATTACTGGAAGTTTGAAGCCCCTATTTCACAAAGCTGAACAAATGCAATTATCAGGATTTTATCTGCAAGACTGTGATTAAGTATGTTTGTACAGAGATTCCAAGAGTTTTTCATGTAGTAGCCCTCTGCCTTCAGTGGTAATTTTGATATAGGACATTAATGTCATTCTGGGATAAAGTTAGGATAAGGGAAAGCAATACCACCTAGACATATTTTATTGTAATTCAGTCAGCTTGGAAGGTAAATGTCAGCAAGATATAGCAGTAATTCAGATAAAGTCAATAAAACAAGCCAGTAGGTGACACACAAGCGTTTTAGGGCTAGCAGGAGTCTATTAGAATCTGGAACCACAGAAATAAAAATGCTGTGAAATATTAACTGAGGTAACTGAAAACAGAAGAGAGAATCTTGCCCAGATGGAAGATACTGGTAGATCGCCAGATTAAGGGGCTTTGTTCTGAAAGCTTTGGCCTCTGGTCATCAAAACACAGCCCTTGAGTGCAAACTAAAGCCAGACAGACATGTATCCCTGTGATCTCTGGTGCACATTTCTCCTACAAAAACTTGCAGCCAAGTATTACAGTCCTCCAGATTCTTCTAAGCAAGCGCTGCCATATTTCCTGGCAGGTATTATTTATGTCAACCTGGTCTCAGAGGCTGTCTGAAAGGCGAGAGAGGATTCTGCCAAAGGAGATGAAAGATTGGAAGAGCCAAAAGATCTTGCTCAGACCCATGCAGATGTTTGCCTTGTCAGAGACTGTCTACATGCCAACTCTGTAAAAAGTAATATCTAAAAACAGAAATCTTAAAAAAAAAAAAAACAAAAAAAAACCAAAACAAAACCAGAGACAGGTAAGAAGGCATCAACCAAAATTTGTTTTCCTTAAAGAGACAGTCCAATTCATACAGCTATGATGACTGCCACACCAGTATTTCTTTCCAGCCCTATCCTTTCCATTTCCTTATTAATTTTTCTCAGTATAACTTATTTTGATTTGTTGGGATTTCTACCTACCCTTAAAGTCTTGCCACCCAACTTTCACCTATGATTGAAAGACAAAGTTGAAAGTGGACTGAATAATCTTCTTTTACCTCCTAAAAACAGCAAACAAGGTCTACTCTTGCTTATCTATAGCTCAGAGATTAATCTCAGGTCTTAGCTCTAAGTCCCTCTTGGATTTTTTACAGTCTTTTTAAGCCCCAAGAGCCATTTCTCTTTCTCTTGTCATAAAGTGCTGGTGTCAAGTGCCAGAAATGCTAGCATTACAGTTGCATAGTAGCACCCTACCACCAACCCCCTGCCTGAAAACATTCTAGCTACTTAAATCCTAAAGCAGGGGACAAAGCAGAAAAGGGCAGTGCTGCCATGAAGAATCACAAATGAAAATATCAGCCAGCTTTAAAGCCATCAAATTATCTCCCTAGTTTCAAATTGCCAGCCTCTGTCAAGGAGTGACATTAATTGTTTCCGATGTGTTGAAGCAGCACTGCGATGAAAAGGAAGATGGTGCCTTATCCAGCTGAAATTCTGAACTGGATACCCTGCTTAGGAGTTTCGTATACAGTCTTTGACTCATCACAATAAAGACTGGCTGCTGACGGCTCATCAACTGACTGGCTAAACTCCAGCCGTGAATTTTTTTTTCTTTTCTTTTCTTCTAAACTCTTCCATCTCTCCTTGCAAATCTCCCTCCTCCCTCCTCCTCCCATACCATCCCTCTGGGCGTCCCAGTGCACCAGCCCCAAGCATCCAGCATCGTGCATCAGACCTGGACTGGCAACTCGTTTCCTACATGATATTTTACATGTTTCAATGCCATTCTCCCAAATCTTACCCTCT
>NW_027219495.1:0-6383 GCF_027580195.1 Bos mutus
ACAGGGTCTTTTTCTGCTCACCGTAGTTTCCCTGGCTCTAGCACTATCCCAGTGTTTGTAGGTACTTGATAAATATTTATTGTCTCTTGTGTAGAGTGGAGGTGCAGAGCTTGCCCTGCCCTGCTCATAATAGTGACAGGAGGGCCGAGAGAGCAAACAGACGTCCAAGACTCTGCAAACCATGAACAGTCTGGTGACCCTGAACATGTGCCCTATAGAACAGATCCATTAAGGTGGGGAAGTTAAGTCCTTGAGTACATGGAAGGTATGTGAATTTTTCGGGCTGGATGAAAGGGCTCAGCTCACTTCCCCTGGACCAGGGAAGCTTTTTAGCTCTCTTTGGATCAATCTAGGAGGCTTCCTGGAAGAAGAGGCGGTGGTTTCCTTGTGATACTATCAATGGTACAGCGAGCTCAGAGAGGTAGAGGAGGTCATTCCTGCCTCCACCAGGCAGTGGGTACCTGCCCCACTAGATGAAACAGACCCCTGCCTTGCTCTGCGGCTCCCGGCCACAGTCCCCTTGTACCTGCTCGTCACTTTGTAGAGCGATGAGTGCTCCTTCTTCCAGCTCTGCGCTGATGGGCGGATCGGGCGCCACCTGGGAGAGGTCAGACCCGGGATTAGATGGAGGGGCTGTGCTGGGCTGGGAAGGATAGAAGGACCCCAAGTCCTTCCTGGACAAGCCCGTGGGTTCCTCTCTGATCAGCCAGCCCGCCGGTTCATCTTGAGGAAAGCCTTGGTGGTTCAAGCGACCATCAGGCGAGGGCACCAGGTCCCACAGCGTGTGGGCTGTGTCTGTGTCTATAAATTTCCCAGAGCCTGTGCCCCAGAGGAGACAACCGTCTGCTCCTCCCGGCTGCATCGATCCCATGCCCGAATTAAGCACCTGCAGCTCCCTGGGCTTTGGGCTTGGAGCCCTTGGCACGGGGCAGCCTGTCTGTGCGTCTGAGTGATGCGCTGCGTGGCGGCCAGGTGGTGGGATGGAGGCCCAGGAACCTCCTCCTCGTGCCCCAGCTGTCCCTACCCGAGACAGCGCCATCAGGGGCTCCCTCCTCTCTCTGTCCTCCCGGCCAGAGAGGGAGATGATGAGTCCCATCTTGGGTGTGGGTCTCCCCAAAGAAGGAGAGTGTTTCTTCTTCTGATCAGAAACACCTGCTGGGTGGGTGGAGTATAACTAGCCATCTGCAGGCCCAGTAAGAAGCCTTCACTCTCAGAGGCCACTTCATTGTCAAGTGCCCTCCTGCCTCCTCAGTCAACTCCACAGATGGGAGGAGCAGCCCCTCTGTCCCACACCTGCCAAAGGCAAGCCATTTGCAAGAGACAATTCTAAACTGCCAGACAGGATGTTCCAGGCCTGGGGCTTGCTGGGGTTGCCTTATCCTTCAGTTACATCATCACCCACCTGCTGGTGGAGGGCTTCCCCAGATCTCAGAAGTTAGGGGCTGGGAGGTACTTGCTCGGCCTTAGGATCACTGAGGTCTCCCCACCCTCATCACTCTGGCCTGGCCTGTTGATAATCAGAAATCTGTCTTTGTCTCTAGCTGCTTCTTGGACCCCCATTCCACACCTCCTCCTCTGCCTCCAGTCCCCAGGACCCTGGGGGCCATCTAGGTGGCTTCAGCACTTCTTTGGAAATATTTAGAGTCCTGACATGGACAGCAACTCAATAACCAGCCACCCTCAATCTTGTGCCCGCTCCTCTGTGCGCGTGGGGACCTCTTGCCCACCTATATGGTCCTCAAAACCCTCCCTAACCTCCTGACCCACCACTTCAGAGTACCTCCTTCACCAGAAACCTCCACTTTCCTTTTCAGAAGATGGGTCAGGCGCCCCCCCTGCCCCTGTCTCTTCAGGATCATATAGCAGTCTGGCCGTAGGGTGTCCCCGGTGGGAAGGTGTAAGGGGATGGGACTGAAGCCTGGCCAACTTCTCAGGTCTTGGGGTGGCCAGGATGCCTTCCTTCTTGATATCCACGACTTGGCAAAGATTGCTCCAGGATCGTCATGACCCCTGGTCTTAAGTGTCTCTTAGTGCGACACCCAGTACAGTCTGGGGCCGCCGGCAGAGTCTGGGTTCTGGGGGCCAGAGATGGGGTAGAGAAGAGGAGGGGTCTCACCATGGTGCTGGTCCTTGGAGTCCCGCTGTCCTTCGGCATGCCTGCGGTGGGCGGAAGGGCTCCAGGCCGGATCGCGGTCATGGCTGAGCCGCACGCCACCGCCTCCGGGGCCCCGCGCGGCCGCTGACGGCGAAACCAACAAGGCGCGCGGCCGGGGCGCGGACCAGGGCAGGCAGGACCTGGGGCGGGCGAAGGCGACCCTTATCGCGCTGCAGACAGGAGGTGGACGTCTCTCCGCAGAGGCGGAACTTGCGAACAGCCTGGGCCCCAGGCCCTCGGCCCGCTCTGCAGCGCGCCGCCCGTGGCGCCCGTACTCACTGCCTTCTTTCACCCGCTTCGAGACCGCGCGCGCTCAGCTGCCCGTCCGGCCTGCCTGCCCGTCCGTCCGTCGACTCTCCGTCTCCCGGGCGGCGGTGGGCCGGCCTCGTATTTCCATGGTCGCTGCGAGGCACCGTGGCTGAAGGCTCGTGTCGCTGGCGGCGGTGTCTTCCGCAGTGTCCAGTGACAAGCGGGTGGGGGAGGATGCCAGACTGCCCACCGGCACTGCGTGCAGGGGAGCGCCTGCTATCACTTGGGTTGTCACAGAGGCCCTGTGAACTAACAGGACCTGATGGGGTAAACCCAGTGTCTAGGCCAAGATGCGAGGAGAAGGCAATGGCACCTCCAGTGCTGCCTGGAAAATCCCATGGACAGAGAGGGCCTGGTAGGCTGCAGTCCATGGGGTCATAAAGTTGGACACGACTGAGGACTTCCCTTTCACTTTCCCACTTTCCTGCATGGAGAAGGAAATGGCAGCCCTCCAGTGTTTGCTTGCCTGGGAGTCCCAGAGATGGGGAGTCTGGTGGGCTGCCGTCCTGGGGTCCTACAGGTCGGACATGACTGAGAAAGCGACTTAGCAGCAGCAGCAGCAGGCCACGATGGGTGGGTCTGTGTGTGCCTTCTGGCTCCACCTTGCCTGTAAGACCCACAGTGTTGATGTTGAGTGGCTAAGTTGTGTGGGATTTCTTTGCGACCCCATGGACTATGTTTCCGCCAGGCTCCTCTGTCTGGGATTTCAGGCAAAGGTACTGGAGTGGGTAGCCTCCCTTCTCAGGAGATCTTCCGACCCGAGGATCAGACCTGTGTCTGCATCTCACTGCATTGCAGGCGGTTCTTTGCTGCTACAGCCACCAAGACAGCCCAAGAGCTACCATACACGTGCAGAAATGCAGGTCAAGCGCTATCGTCCCCATCCTTGATGGGAACAACAGTGATTACAGATTGCAGGAACACAGTGGAAAGATTCCTGGCCTCAGAGGCGGAAAAACAGGATTCTGGTCCCACCTCCGAGACCCAGCCTGCTGAACCACCTGGAGCCAGGCCTGTGCCCTGGGGCCTTGGTTTCTACGGGGTGATGGTGAGCTCCACCCACTTCTGATGGAAGAAGCCCCCCATCTTTCCTGTCTTCTCCTGAAGTTGAGCCTGGCAGCACCCCACGTGACTGGGAGAGGGCATCAGTGAGGTTTATCCCCCTTTAGGAGCTGGGTGGAAGGCTGCTCATCCCGGGACTGTGCTCAGGCAGCCTGGCACACATCAGAACATGATGCCAGCCTGTGCTCTGGGACTGGCTTCCCAACTGCCCGAGGAACTACGTTAAATTGCAGTTATTAATAAACAGTGTCAGGAACCTGCCCGTGTGTAGGTTGGTAAATAGATAAACCAAGGATGGCCTGGGTGGAGACCAAGCGCTCCCGCCAGTCCTCCCAGGGTTGGCCGTTCTCTGGCCCAGGCTGCTCCCGGGACAGGGCACAGCACTTGGCTGGTTTGCAAGTGGGTAGTGTACTGAGGGCAGTGCGTTTGAAGATGGATCATCTGGATCAAAAACACTTTCAGGAATTCCTGGTGGTCAGTGCTTCAGGACTCTGTCCTTTCATTGCCAGGAGCCAGGTTCAATCCTGGTTGGGAACAAAGAGAGCATGACGAGGGTTAAAAAAAAAAAAAAAAAAAAAAAAAAGGAAGATCAAAATGTGTTGAAAGAAAAAAAACAAAACACAAAACACCCTCTAGGCTTGCATTTCAGACCCCCTGGACCGTATCTGTTTGGATCAGTACAAGAGGCCTCTAATTAATTACACTATAGCTATTTTCTTTCTTTTTCTGTTCTCCTCATTGCATAAATCCCACCCAGGATGGCCCATGCTGAGTCAAAATAGAAGGAGCTTCTAAGCAGACAGTTCAGCCCATCTTGCTTGCATCTGACTCATCACAAGTCCTCTCTATCCTCAGACATTCCCTGCTTGACTCTGGTATTTCTGTCAGCTGACACCTGCCATCTCGAGGCCCCTGCACCTCTAAGTCATCTTTGATTTACTTTCCTCTCATCCTGTCCATTCATTTTCTTTCTTCTACGTAAATATATATTTTAACATGTATTATTTATTTTTGGCTGTGCTCGGTCTTCATTGCTTTACTGAGCTTTCTCTAGTCAGCTTTGGGTGGGGACATCCCTTCACATTGCAGTGCTCGGGTTTCTTCTCTTAATCAGGGGACAGGCGCCACGTGCAGTGGCTCCAGTAGTTGTGGCCCGTGGGCTCAGTGGTTGCAACTCCGGGCTCAGACGCGGGCTCCAGTAATTTGATTGTGATGCCTGGGCTGAGTTGCTCCACAACGTGTGGGATCTTCCCGGGCAGGATGAGACCCCTGTCCCACATTGGCAGGCAGATTCTTATCCTTCTTCAACCAGGAAGTCCTTTTCTCTTTCTCTTTCAACTGCGGTGTGGCATGCAGGATCTTAGTCTGCTGACCAGGAATCAAGCTGGGCCCTTGGCAGTGGAAGCACCGAGATCTAGCAAACTCTACTCTGATCACAGCAGTTCTACTTCCCGGCCAAGTGCATCTCCTCCTCATCATCTCCTGGCTGCATGCCCTGGGCTCAGCTTTTGCTGTTCTCACCTGGGCGGCATCAGAAGCCTCCTGGGCCCCCTGCCTGCTGTCTCCCCACTTTCAAAGCTGTGCTCGACCTGGAAGCAGAAGCAGGCCTCTGTTTCTGGAGACAGAGAGAACATCTAAGTGGGTTCCTAGCAGCCCCACTTTGCTCCCCTGGGGCTAGTGCCATTTCAGGGGCCTCTGGACCCTGGGAAGCCTTGGTTTTTTTCTAACAAAGGAGCAAGGAGATCCTTCTTCAGAAGTCCCGCCTGGGACCTAGAACAGATTGCCCAGAAGGGACTGTGGGGCTGTGAACTCCCAGGGCGCCCAGGGCTGCCATGAAAGCAGGTATTACATCGTTAGCCAGCGGCATCCTGTCGATCAGGTCGGCGAGAGAACACAGGTCCGGGAGGAAGCAGACTCTCCCGGGTGTGCATGGACCGGGGTGGGGCACTGCTGCCGTGGACGCAACGATCCGGCCGCTGCTTCCGCCACCCTCCCGTCCTGCCCGGATGGGTCCCACCCAGGCCCGTCATCCCGCGTTTCACGCCCACGTGCAGAGTCTTTCCAGTGGCATCTGGGTCTCAGGGATGCATCATGGTTTTGTCTTACTTCCCATCGGGGAAGACAGAGCAACAGGCTCCAGAGGAGGCGAGGAATGAGAAGGCGGATGATGGTCATCGGTGAGGATGGGGTGGTGATGGGTGTCATTCTCAGGAGCCTGATGCCTTTCCCCTACGGTGTCTGCGGGGACCTCCTCTCCTTTCCACCCATTCCTCAAATGCCATCCCGGCCGGCAGCACGTCTGCCACAGTGAAGGCGTGAGACTCCAGGGTAGCCATCACAGCCAGCACCAGCCAAGGAGCCCAGATTCTGATACAGAGGTCTCTCCCGGAGTTCATCGGCCGAACATCTCACGCCCAGCGGTCCGTCCAGTGTGCCGGGGGCCAATGCGAGGGCTCTGACTTTCTCAGGAGATTTCATTGGGTAGACTTTTTCCGTAGAGAGTAGGGGTTTCCTGGCCTCAGCGCTGTTGGCATCTGGTAGGGATGGTTCTACTGTAGTGTCGGCTGTCTTCGCAGCGCCTAGGATGCCGCGGCATCTGTGGCTTCTGTCCACGAATGCCAGGAAGCGCCCTCAAGTGGTCATGTCAATCTGAAATGTCCCCAGGACTCCTGGTGATCCGTGATTCACAGATCTGCCTTCCGGCGCAGGGGACAGGAGTCTGACCCTGTCCCAGGAAGATTTCACATGCTGCGAACCGTGGGCCTAATGCACCAACAGCTGAGCCTGGTGCCCAGGGCCGTTAACCCTCGGCGAAGAAGCCACAGCGATGAGAAGCTAAACACTGCAGCAGAGAGAC